>NW_026057580.1:82737671-82765708 GCF_023721935.1 Panthera uncia | reverse complement strand
AGAAAGAAAGAAAGAAAGAAAGAAAGAAAGAAAGAAAGAAAGAAAGAAAGAAAGTTGAAAACCAGGGTTTAAATTCCAAACCGCAAGATATAAAGCCATTGTTCTTTCCAACACACCAAGTATTTTGGCCAGGTTATGGAGATTGCTGACAAGGTCTGAATAAAAATGACTCTTTGCATTCCAGCCGTTATATATTGAGAAAATGAAATTGAACTGCAACTCATAATTCATGAAGCCTTTCATTTCTTGATGTAAAATCTCCTGGTAATTATGACTAATACAGAGGTGGGTGTCACTCATCACTTATATTATTGAGGGGACACTCTCAAGTTTAAAATTTTTGAAACAAATATTATTAAAATAAAATCCAGTTACAAATAAAAATAAGGAATTTTAGACATCTTTAATTTCAAATTTTAAAGTTACTGTGTTTTCAGTTTTCAGAAACAGATGTTTAAAAGCACTGGTTGCTGCTGCAAAGTATTTCCCTTCCACATGCCACATATAATGTGATTATGAGCCTTGTAAGATAGACAGGCTGGAGTAATACAACCTCTCCCTTAATAACATGCACCTAAAATTTGCTTTTGTGTGTAGGAAAGTAAAATTTATGAAACCGGATAATGTAGCTGTTTTATTTAAAACCACTTTATTTTTACTAGCTAGAACTAATAAAATCTTCAATGGATCCCACGTTTACTTTTAGAAATCTTACATGCCACCTTAGTTAGAGATCACAGGTGAAGAGAACAAAACAAGTGAGTCAGAGAAAATAGATGCCTGGGGTGCTGAAAGGTAATGACACTTTTTGCATATGATTTAAATTATAAAGTATTTGTTTCAGAGGGTGATAAAATATTCTGGCCAACTTTAAAATGATAGTGATTTCCTAGTTGGGGAAGTAGAATCTTGGAGAGATGACTATCATAGGAGATAAAAGATGAGAACTCTTTCTATTGGCTGTAATAGTGTTTGGGGGAACCACATGTTATGAAATTATTCTAATTTTTTTGTTTGCTCTGGGCCAAATACAAGAAGCCTCTACGCTCTTAGTGAGAAATATGAAGGCTAGGTTGCAGTGTGGGATCTTAGTAATTGGTTCAAGCCCTCTTCAGAATTTCAGAGCTTTTAAATGCACAAGACTTTCATGTGGAAAATTATGTTATTCTGGATCCTTAGCAAGGAGTGTGAAAACATTTAAGAATCTAATTGCTCTCACTAGGACTTGCAATACTATGTTGAAAAGAAGTGGCTAGAGGGAGTACCCTTGCTTTGTTTTCCATTTCAAAGGAAAAGTTTTTAATTTCTCACTAAAATGTTAGCTGTGGGCTTTATATATTTAGCCTTTATTATACTGAGATAATTTCCTTCTACTCCTAATTTATTGAGATGGGTTTTTTGGGGGGGGGTGGTTGGTTTGTTTTGTTTAGTAATAAAAGGGTGTCAAATCTTGTCAAATGCTTTTCTGCATCTATTGAGATGATCATGTGTTTTTTATCCTTCATTCTGTTAATGTGGTATATCACATTAATTGATTTGTATATGTGGAACCAGACTTTTATCCCAAGGATAAACCCCATTTTATCATGATGTATTACCCTTTTTATGTGTGGCTGAATTCAGTATTTTGTTGAAGATTTTTGCATCTATGACCATCAGGGATATAGGAATGTAGTGTGGGGGGTTTTTTTTGTTTGTTTTTGTTGTTGTTGTTGTTTTCTTATAATGTCTGTCTGGCTTTGCTATCAGAGTAGTGTTGGTGGCCTCATAAAATGAGTTTAGAAATATTCCTTCCTCCTCAGTTTCTTAAGAAGAGTTTGAGAAGGTTTGACATTAATTATTCTTTAAATGTTTAATAGGATTCATCATCTGTTCCTGGATGCATAAAGAAAATGTGGAATATACACACAATGGGATATTATTCAGCCTTTAAAAAGAAGGAAATTCTGCAATATGTGACAACATGGATAAATCTGGAGGGTATTATACAAAGTGAAATAAGTCAGGCACAGAAGGACAAATGCTGTATTCTTCTACTCAGATAAGGTGTTTAAAAAAGTCAAATTTGGCCATAAAAAAGAATAAAATCTTGCCATTTGCAACAACATGGATGGACCTAGAGGGTATGTGCTAAGTGAAATAAGTCCTACAGAGGAAGACAAATATCATATTATTTCACTCATATGTAGAATTAAGAACTAAAACAAATAAAAAAGAGACCAACAAAGACAGATTATTAAATACACAGAATAAGCTGGTGGTTGCCAGAGGTGAGGGTGGAGGGATAGGTGAAAAAGATGGTGAAAGATAGGTGAAAAAAGGGAATTATGAGTATACTTACCCAGATGAGCACTGAGTAATGTATAGAATTGTTGAATCATTAAATTGTACACCTGAAACTAATATAATACTGTGTGTTAATTATACAATCAACCAATCAATATTTTTAAAGGAAATTTGGCCATTTGGGCTCCTGAATGGCTCAGTCAGTTAAGCATCTAACTCTTGATTTCAGTTTAGGTCATAATCTCATGGTTCATGGGATAGAGACCTGTATCTGGCTTTGCACTGGACATGGAAACTGCTTCAGATTCCAGATTCTCTCTCTTTCTCTCTCTCCCTTTGCCCCTACCCAACTTGCTCACTTTTTCTCCCCCCCCAAAAAAATAAATAAATAAACCTTAAAAATTTCTTTTGACCATAGATGTATGAGTTTATTTCCAGATGCTTAATTAAAACAAAATTGTCAAACTCATAGAAGCAAAGAGTAGAATGGTAGAATTGGCAGGGATTGAGGGTTTGGGAAATATGGAATTACTATTTAATGGGTATATAAACTTTCACTTACACAAGGTGAGTTACTTCTAGAGACTGCATAATACTATGTCTACAGATGACAGTATTGTATTGTACACTTAACATTTTATTAAAAGGGTAGATCATGCTAAATGTCCTTACCACAATAGTAAATGAATGAATGAACGTTATAAAAAAAAATAGCCAAGGTTCATAGGAATAGATGTCAAGAATAGATCTTTGGCTTACAAACTAATAAATATTTTACACAGGTATATAATTTCTAATCAAAAACCAATACTATGTTTATCAGTGATAATCCTAGAAGCAGTTTTGTTAGAATCATGAACAAGTCAAAGATGTTCATGATCACTGTAATTATGTAACATTGTTTTGGGAATATTAACCCATATAAATACACAAGAGACTATGAATTTACACTACGAACTTTAACAGTAAAAAATTCAAAGAGTTTGGTAGCTAAGTTCTCTTCCCTCAAGAATGTTTATCCTGAATTGACTGAAAGAGGCAATAAAACTATATACCAATTGCTTACACCTCTGGTAGCATGTGGTGGCTTGCCCAAGAACCAGTCCCTAATAAAACTACCTGTAGCAGATGAACATTACAGAATGTACAACTATGTCTTTTTTCTAAGCTAAGCTGGTTAATTTTTCATTTGTGTCAGAGTAAATGTTTTTCTTAATGGTGTCAAATATTTAAGGAGAATTGGCAAGATCCTACATTCACTTTCATAAGATATTTCCACACAATTAAAAAAAAGAAACCTATGCATATTATGTGGCATTACTAGAAAATGCAAGCTCTCTACAGTGATACAAAGCAGATCAGTTGCAGCTAGGGTGGCTGGGCAGGAACATGAGGAAAATTTGGGGGTGGGGAATATGTACATATTTCTTGATTATGGGTGTTGGTTTCCATGGATGTATACCTATGTCAAAATTTATCAAATTTTATACTATAAATATGTGCAGTTTCTATTGTGTACCAGCTATAATACAATAAAGCTATTAAAAGTACACCAGAAAAAAAAAAGGTAAGGTAAAGGAGACGGGTTAAATAAGATTGCCAAAGTTTGTAGTTGTTGAAGCTGGATGGTAGGTTCACAGGGTTCATGAACATTTGCTCTTTTCCTTTGTGCATGTTTGAAAATTTTCTATTACTAAAAGTTATTTTTAAATGAACTTCTGTTAAAAAAATAACATGAAGAAACTGAAAACACAGTCAACAAACCTAGAAGAGATTTGTAATCTACATAATAGATAATGGATTAGTATGCAAAATTTATTTATATCCCAATTCATATAGGTAATAATTTTCTCAAACTGAATACATCCATGTGATGAGCACCCAGATCAAGCAATAGAACATTATCAAGTTTTCATAAGTCCTCCCTTGCTTTCTTCTAGCCACTCTACCCTTTCCCCAAGGTAAACCCTCTTGTGCCCCATCACCATACATTACTCTTGGCTGCTGTATAATATATAAATAAGTCACAAAATTATATATACTTTGTACACCGAATACTTTACATCAATTTTGTGAGGTTCTTGGTATTTTTGTGAGTAGTTTCAGGCTGTCTATTCTCATTTCCCTGTAATATTTTGTTGTGAAAATATATAGTTATTTCCGTGTTGCTGAAGATTTGGGTTATTTTCTATTTGGGGACTTTTCAAGCAGTATTGCTAGGTGAATTCTGGTGCATGTCTTTTGATGAATATATGTATGTATTTGAGTATATGCAGGAGTGGAATTGGTAGGTCACAAGATATGCAAATCATCTTCATTGTAGATTAACTGCTTGTTTATCTCCAGAAACAATTTTTCAAAGTATTTGGATGAATTTACACTTCATCAACAGTGTATGAGTGTTTCAGTTGTTCTAAATCTTCACCAACAGTTTGTACATTCTGTCTCTACATTACAGTTGTTTTGATAGATATTTAATGGTACCTCACTGTATTTTCATAAACAAATGTTATTTTTAGAACAGTTTTAGATTTAGAACAGTTTTAAATTTACAGAAAAATTGCAAATAGTACAGAGAGTTCCCATATACCCTGCATCCAGTTCCCCTCTTACTAATATCTTATATTAGTATGGAACATTTGTTAAGATTTATGAACCAATATTGATACATTATTATTAACTAAAATCCACCATCCTGTCCCAAATCCCTGACAGTTACTTAAATCTTTTTACTGTCACTATTGTTTTGCATCTTAGGTTTGTAATTCACTTTGAGATAATTTTTGTATAAGGTATGAAATACGAAACCTTATTGTCATACAATATAGATAATCATGCTGTCTGTGAACAAAAATTTTACTTCTTTGTTTCTAATCTAGAATCAATTGACACATTAATATGCAATATTTCCAGCATTATTTGTTGAAAGAGCTACTCTTTCTTCACTGCATTGCCTTTATACAATCAAAATCAATTTTCCATGTATGTGTGGGTTTATTTCTGTTGATTTATATATTTTTTGCCAGTATCGTGCTGTTTTGATTTCTGTAGCTTTGTAATGATTCTTAAAATCAGGTAGCTTTAGCCCTCTAATATCCAAAGTTGTTTTGGTCATTCTAGATATTTTGAATATCCATATAAATTTAAGAATCAGCTTGTCAATTTCTACACATGGGTAAACTGGCCACAAGACAGAGTTGACAAGTTGGAGAGGAGCAAATGACTCATTTTATATAACATATACATTTGATTTGGGTTCACATGTTTTATGAGGTTAACCTGTGGAGTGCCAGTCATGATTCTGGCCTCTGGGATTGTTCTACAGTCTATTATATTCATTCCATAAAGCAGGGTATGGGCCTGTCTATTGTTTCCCTGTTATTATGAATTGAATCATAACCTCCCAACACACCATTCATATACTGAGGTTCTAACCCTCAGTACCTTAAAATGTGATCTTATTCAGAAATAGGGCTGATGCAGATGTAATTAGTTAAGATGATGTCATATTGGAGAAGAGTTAGACCTTTATTACAGCATGACAAGAGTCCCTATGAAAACAGGAAATTTGGCCTCAGACATGCATATAGACAACACCATCTGAAGATAAAGGCAGAGATCAGGGCAATTCTCCATAAGCTAAGGGACACTAAAGATGTCAGCAAATCACCAGAAGATATTTAAAGGCATGGAACTGATTCTTTCTCACAGTCCTCAGAAGGAAGCAACCCTGCAGACACCTTGGTTTTTGTCTAGTCTCCAGAATGGTGAGACAATAAATTTCTGTTTTGTTTTGTTTTGTTTTTTAATTTCTACACACACAGAAAAGCCTATTTTGTTTTTGACTGATATTATACTGACTCTATAGATCAATTGGCAGATTATTGTCATTTTAACATTGTTTCTGTCTCATGCAAAAGGAATATTAATCCATTTATTAAGATATTTTAATATCTCTGAACAATCTTTTGTTGTTTTAAAGATATAAATAATTCATATCTTTTTTAGGCTTATCCCTAGGCATACCTTTTGATTCTATTATAAGTTGTATTAATTTTAATTTCAGTTTTTAATGAAATTAAATTTTAGTTAAATTTTAAAATAATTTTGATAGTATATAATCGTATATTTTTGTATATTGATTTTATATCTTATGACTTGATAAATTTACTTATTAGTTCTTATAGTTTTTAAATATAGATAAATAATTTTCTACATAGATAATCATATTGTCTATGAATAAAATAGTTTACATCTTTTCTTTCCAATCTGGATATCTTTTTTTTCCCTTGCCTAATTGCATGCACTAAAACCTCCAGTACAATATTGAATAAAAGCAGTGAGTATGGACATGTCTTGTTCACAATCTTAGAAAGAAAGCATTCGCTAGAAGTCCTTCACTATTAAGTTTAGGATTTCCATTGGTATCCTTTATCATATTAATTATTGCATTGATTGTTTTCAAATGTTAAACCAGCCATGTATTCTTGGGGTAAACCCCACCTGATCATAATGGATTATCTTTTAGCATAGTATTGTATTTGATTTGCTCAAATTTTTGTTCAGAATTTTTGCATCTATGTACATAGATTTATTGATCCATGCTTTTGCTCTTTTGTAATATCTTTGTCTGATTTAGGTATCATGGTAATTCTGGCCTCATGGAAAGAGGTCAAAAGTAATCCCTCCTCTTAAGTTTTTGTAGGTATTTGTGAGTGATTGGTATTATTTCTTCCTTAAATGTTCAGTAGAATATAGTAGTGAAGCAATCTGGACCTGAAGTTTCTTCATGAAAAAGTTTTTAACTAAAATTTCAATTTGTATAATTGACATAGGGCTATTCAGGTTATCTATTTCATCTTCAGTGATCTTTCATAATTTGTATCTTTTACAAAAGTCCATTTTACTGAAGTTGTCTAATTTATTAGTACAAAGTTGTTCATCTATTATCCTATTCATATGTGTAGAATCACAATGATATCTCTCTTTTCACTAATATTGGTAGTTTGTGTCTTCTTTCCTTTCCTGATCAGCTTTGGCTAAAATTTTGTCAATTTTTTTACCTCCTCAATGAACAAACTTTTGGTTTCAATGATTTTCTCTATTATTTTCATGTTTTCTATTTCATTGATTGCTAGTTTGATTATTATTTTTTTTCCTTTCTTCTACTTAATTTGATCTTATCTTTTCATTTTCTTACTTCGTAAGCTGGAAACTAATGTCTTTTAAAGGAGATAATACATATTTTTCTTATTTTCTAAACCATAATCTAAAAGTTAGATTTTTGTGTGTGCTAATGAGAAGATTTTTTTAATGTTTTTTTAATTTTTTTAATGTTTATTTATATTTGAGAGACAGAGAGAGACCGAGTGTGAGTGGGGGAGGGGCAGAGAGAGAGGAAAACAGAATCTGAAGCAGGCTCCAGCCTCTGAGCTGTCAGCACAAAGCCCGATTGGGGGCTTGAACCCATGAACCGTGAGATCATGATCTGAGCCAAAGTCAGACCCTCAACCAGTTGAGCCACCCAGGTGTCCCAATGAAAAGATATTTATATTTAAGTCACACTTCATAGATAACCTACCTAACTCTAGGAACAGCCCAAACTCTCAGAACATCCAGGACTTTGGTCTTCTTATTAATGTGCTCTGGTCAGATGTCTATACAGGAGGGAACTTAAAATCATGTAATGTAACATAAACAAGGAATGTCTGTATAATGTCACACAGTAAATTGGAAACAGAGCCACAGCTAAAACTCACAGCTCCAGGCTTTATACCTAATCTTCTTATCATTTATTGTACTATCTCCTAACCTTGTCCCATTAAACTGTCATAGTATTAACTAGATTTAGTATCCTACTATAAAATGACACCTTTTAGATAAAATAAAATCCTAATTCATGATATAACAAAAATTTATCATATTTAAAAAGTTGGACTTTGTACCTTTAGTGTGTATGCCCTCTACTTAAAAACATGCCAGTAGATTAATCCAGCAGTTGATTTTACAAGCCTTGTCCTTTCTAGTCGGTCACATCACTGAGCTCATTACAACAGTTACAGGCAAAGCCACCAAAACTTTAATATATCGCAGTGGAAAAGTAGATACTGTTTTGTTTTGGGTTTTTTTAGTAATTTTGAAGGAGTAGAATATTTTGTATATCAATCTCAATCTGGTACAGTTTTATTTTGTGACTAGTAGTGCTCAAGGGAACCTACTAGTTATTTAAGTTAAAGGAACGGAAAGATAAAGAGCAAGAATGAGGGCGGGGGATGGAGGGAGAAAAAGGAGAGGGAAAGAAAGAGGGAAAGATTAAGAAACAGTTTTCTTGTTTCTTCAACTTTCAACTAAACATGAACATATTGAACAATGTTCTGGAATGTCCTAAAGGATATAAACCAAATCAAGAAATGCTTCTTCAGAGAACCTAAAAACCCTTAGGTGGTATTTTTTTTTTCCAGTTTAACGTCTAACAAGTTATAGAGGTAAAATGGTATGATAGGAACACTAGAAAGATGTCCTTACTGTTCAGAATTGGTTCCCTTACTGGTAACTGAAACTCTATTAACAATCCACTCGTTAGCAAGCTTTTCAACATCCCATCTCTCTTCTTTTTTAAATGGAAAATTCTCCCAGAAGAAATAGTATATGAAGTTCCTAATATTTTAGTAAGAAAGAAACTACTGGTCAGTTTATCCACCTAACAGCATTGTTAGAAAGGAACCTGCTTCTGGTTCCTAAGGTGTATAACTCAAAAATCTTACCAATAGATGGGGCACCTGTGGCTCAGTCTGTTAAGTTTCCAACTTCAGCTCAGGTCGTTCAAGCCCCTCATCGGGCTCTTGCTGACAGCTCACAGCTGGAGCTTGCTGTGGATTCTCTCTCTCTTGCTGTTTCCCTCTCTCTCTGCCCCTCCCCTACTTGTGCTCTGACTCTCTCACTCAAAAAAATAAATAAATAAACATTAAAAAAATTTTTAATGTTACCAATAAAAATCTTAGAGATCATCTAGTTGAGTCTTCTTATTTTATAACTGAGAAAAGTACATATTAAGTATATATTAATATTATATATTAAAGATTATATATTAAGTACATATTTATATTATATATTAAAGTATATATTAAGAGACTGGTTTGAAGCTACATAGTTAGTGAAAACTTTTCATTTCATTACAATTCTCTATTATTATGTAAAATATGAATTAAAACTATATAACCCCCATAATTCTATGTGGGAAGAAGCCCGACATAACGCAAAGTATGCTAAGAGATAACGTAGCAAAGTGGCTACCACATAGCTACTTGACAATATTATTTACATTTAATTCTCATATGAAAAATTTAGCTAAGTATATTATCCCATTAAAGATAAGGAAACTAAACCTCAGAAACTACATAAATTGCACATAGTCACACAGCTAGTGTTAAATTCAGTATTTAAACCCATGTTTGTCTGACTCGAAAGCCAGCACTGTTTCTTGGAAAACTCAGTATCTGTAGCACTCTTAGCACTCAGCAAATGCCAATACCCTATTCCTAATTTATTCCTTCAAAACAATGAACATCCACTGTGTGCCACGTACTCTGTTTAGAACTAGAAATAGACAACTGATTTACTCAGAGCCTTTAAGGGATCCCCTAATGACAAAGATTCTCTCTTCGACAAAACTTTAGTCACTCTCCAGTAAGCCCTCTAGGTCTTGACCTTGGAGTCTGTCCTTGTTGTCCTTGGCAAGTCTATATCCCCTAACTGTAGCAAGAATCTTGCTAAGTCAGGTCAGAGAGAATCCCCCACCCTTGAAATCTGATCACCTTTGTTCTGATCAAACGCCTTACCCTCCACCCCTGCTATGTGATCACCCTGGCCTGCTTTCAGCATGAATCCTGTCAAGTTGGTTGGACCAGAATCCCCCTTTACCCTTGATATTTCCTCTTTGCAATTTTCCATCCACTGATCCCATCCTGCTCCTTGGCCATAAATCCCCACCTGCCCCTGCTCAATTAGGAATTGAGACCAGTTCTCTATTGAGGTCTCTTTTCCCTTAAGGCAATATTTCTGGAATGAAATCTGCTTTTACTGCTTTAACTACTATCCACCTCTGGTTTTCTTTAACACTAGTAAGGAGATAAACATAGAAACAAGTCATAACAATATAATAATTTATGTGCTGAGAGGGAAAAATGGCATTTTTAAGGATACTGTAATAGTGAGGGGGTAAGATGTTAGGGCAGAGTATTAACACTCTAGACTGGAAATGTAGAGAAGTCTCCCCTTGTATTGCACAGGAAAACAACTGAAGAAATATGGATAATAAAGTCAAATTCCCATAATTTCAAGCCAAATCATTATGAGTATTAAAATGTGTTAGAAAATAATGTTGGTTACACTGGTACTAACTAGGAAAGACTTTAAAGTCTTAAATTAAGGGTCTCAAGTGTAATTCAGAATTCCTTTTTTAAGTAAATTTAAGTAATTTAAGTAATTTTAAGTAAATTTAAAACAAATCCCCACCCTCTGATCCAAATTGTCTCCCCATTAACACATGTGGATGCCAGTTTAGATACTCTCATGATAACTTATCAAAAGTAAACCAAGTTACCAAAATTTGGTTTAAGTTTTAAGCTCAGAATTGTCATCACTTGAATATAATTTTTATCCAGCTTATTTTTTAATGTTTATTTATTTTTGAGAGAGAGACAGACAGAGCACAAGTAGGGAAGGGGTAGAGAGAGGGAGATACAGTCTCCAGACTCTGAGCTGTCAGCACAGAACCTGACACAGGACTCAAATCCACGAAATGCGAGATTGTGACCTGAGCCAAAGCTGGACACTTAACCGAATAAGCCACCCAGGTGTCCCAATTTTTATCCAGCTTAAATATGAACAGCAATTTTGCATCTTGGTTATTGAAAACACAACAATTATCCACAAGGATAATTACTTGTTCAAAAACAAATAATTAAAATTCAACTACCAAAGAATAAAGCTTTCCTTGAAAAAGAAAAAATGGTAGGAAAAAAAGGACATGTCGATGTTGACAGGAAATTATTTCGAGGCATCTAACAGTTGTTAATGCTTATAGTTTTTCAGTATGAAGAGGTAACCAAACTAAATCCCAATATTTTAAGGGAGTAAGTGGGCATAAAATTAGGGAGAAGCAGAAACTGTTTCATGACCTACTGAGCAATCTCATCTAATACTATGGTTGTTATATGACTTGAGTGTGCTTATAATGCAGCTAATTCACTGACTTGCTCTTGAAATCCTCATCTACAAACATATCTACATTAGATACCTCTAACATGAAATGTTGCAAGGTAGTTGAAAATATATAAAATGTTTACAGCATACCTTATTTTATCCAATTGGTATGTTCTTTGGAAATAATTTTCATTTTTGCTTAGTTTTCTTCTTGATAATTCAATTCACAAATTGCTATGTGAATTCTATATTCAGAATTCTATATTCTTTTGTAAGGTAATAATTGCTTAGCCTGCCTTAAACAGAGTAACTTAATGATTAAATACATTAACTTAAATACATTAAATATATTAACTATAAGTATTTTCTGATTCTTATTTGTAGATCACCTTATAAGGGAAATTATACCTGCATGCCAAATTACTACCAACTTTTAATCTTTACTTCTGACCATCCTGGAGTTTATTGGTTATTTATCATTTCACTTTACATTGCTATTGGTCAATTTTATTGTTATTTGGTTCTTTATCACTTCACTTTACATTGCTAATTAATAGACTCGATAGCAAAGCTTCTTCATGTAAAGATTAGAAATCATAGCAGGTCACAAAGAAGTTAAGAAATCCATTGGTTTAGATCAGTATAAATCAGAACAGATATCAGAGTCTGGGGGAAGATATGAAATAATTAAATGGCAATCAAGGATATTTTAGGAATAAATAACCAAAAACATGTGGTACACATAATAAATGTTATAAAAATTTAGACATAATGGACATCACTACGTACAGAGAAAACATCCTAGAGCAGGTAGTTTCAGTAGTCAGTGAAGGAATCCTAGATAGATCTTCATCAAATATGGAAAGCAGATTATTCATCACCTGCTACCTAGACCAAGAGGGAATTTGGAAATGTAAAATTAAGTAAATTGCATAATGTATATTTAATTATTCCAATTCCTGGGATAAACTCCTAGTAATTTGTATGTTATTTAAGTGTGAAATCATGGCATTGGTAGACATAGGAAGAGTTCATAAATCTTGCCTTTACCACTTTTGAGAACATGATCTTTCTAGACTGCAGTGTCTTTTTCTTAAAACTCATCAAACATTACATTATTACATGTAAATATCTTTAGTTATATTTCCAAACTGATTACTACTCCTCTCTGTAGGTGAACTTTGTTTCTATCAAGATTCAGGAAATAACATTAATGAACTATTCATTTTATGCAACTTTATGCTCTCATTCACACTTAGCTGCCCTCATTAGGCTAATTCAACTAGCATTCTCATTGTCGCCATGAAAATTCTTTACTTCAGAGAAATGGATCCAGTGCACAAATATAGAGATGACACTTAGATAGAAGCATGTAAAACTCATCAATATTAATAGGCTGGTAGAGTAGGTACAAATGCTGGTAAATGGCAGATATGGTGACAGGAACCTGGAGAAGTTCTCTTGTGGTTGCTTCCATTTTCTGTGAATTTGGAAGTTGAGTGAAGACTGGAGGAAGAGGAGTTGTACTTTAAGCAGAAAGGAGAAGATAGGAAATATTTTTGAGAAGAGTGAGAGTGAAATTGAACTAGGGACATCACCATAACTTGCTTTCACTTGGCAACTTCTAACATATCCCATGCTTTGCTTATTTATTCTCTTTATTTTTATCTCTCCCCAATCATAAGGGCAGGATTGTTCTGTTTTTCATTGCTTATTTCTCAGTGCCCTAGATTAGTCAGGTGCCAAATGTTGGATGCTTAATTAATTTAATTTGTTGAATAATGAATGAATGAATTCTACATAAACTGTATCTATTCAGTGGGAAATAAGCATATATCCCCAACTCAGAAAACGAGAGAGACAGTACCTACCTCTGCCTGCACATATACAGCAATACACATATATACCCTATCACCTTTCCCTCAGTTTCTTGCCCAGATTTTGGTTATCGTCTTTTCCCAGCAATCATGGTTATTTGGTGACTAAGTTATTAGCTCTCAAACTTGACTATGCATCAGTATCACCTGGAAATCATTTTCAGGATATAGTTTCCTAAACACCAAACACAAATTTTCTGAATCAAAGTCTCCAGGTGTGAAACCTCAAATGTATATTTTTAAAACTTCATGCAGAGCTGATACCCAACCAGATTTGAGAACCCCTGGATTAAATTATTCACATTCTGATGTTAGCTACTCAGCTACAGAGGCAACATATGAAAGACACCAATTATAGTTCTACTTGCCTTCGTGTAATGTACACAATGCTGAGAATGTTATCCATGTCTTTGACTATCACCTCCTGGAAGCATAAAGTCTAATGTGCTGTTTACAGTGCTTACTCAATAGTATTAATTTAACACAGTTACCTAGACCTTCTAGGAAATGAAAATGGTTGAGGTTCAGATGAAAGTGTAACACGGATGCCTGGGTAGCTCAGTCAGTTAGGCCATCCAGCTTTGGCTCAGGTCATGATCTTGCAATTCAGTTTGTGAGTGGTTGAGTTCCAAAGGGCTATCAGCACAGTCTGCTTCGGCTCCTGTCTCCCTCTCTCTCTGCCCCTCACCGCCTCTGTCTCTCTCTCTCTTTCTCAAAAGTAAAAAAAAAAAAAAAAAGTGTTAAAGTGTAACACACATTGAATGAATAAGAATGAGATGAGAAAAAAAAGGAACAGTATAAGAAAAAGAAAAAAGTAACACTAATATTGGCTGTAGACATATTTTTCTATTCTATAAATTCAGAGTAGTACCCTCAGAGACTAGTTTAAAAAGGTAGTTAATTCTATCTAGTCTGATATGCCTATGGGAATCATAATAATAAATAATAATAGTAATAATAATAATAATAAAACCTTGACAAAATCATTTTAAATTCCCCTTTCAAGCTCTATCAAGTTTTTAACTTAAATATTTTCTAGTTTTACTTTCCTAATATTTTTATATCATTGATTCTAAAATATCTAAAGTCAAGTCAACAGTCTTTTTCACCTGAAATTAATCTTAATCTTCCCATGTGCATGTACAAATATAGAGAATTTCTTTTTACTTTTATTTTTTCAAAAAAAAAGATTATACTATACATATTCTGTACCTTATTGTTCCTGTTGCCACATTAAAAACCATCCCAAACTATAGTAGCCTAAAACAAAAACAGTTATTTAGTTTGCTCACAAGTCTCACAAAGCTGCAACTCAGATGAGGTTCAGGGTCAGTCTCTGGCACACACAATGTCAGAGTGACTCAGCAAGGAGTGGAGGATCCTCTTTCACTTTTTTTTTGTTTTGTTTTGTTGTTTTTTAAGTAGACTCCATGCCCAGTGTGGGGCTTAAACTCACAACCCCAAGATCAAGAGTCCTGTGCTCCACCTACTGAGCCAGCAAGGCACCCCTGGAGGATCCACTTTCAGTGACTCACATTCATGGCTGGCAACTTGGTGTTGGCTGATCACGGGGAACTAAGTTCAAGTTGTGGCCCTAAAGTCCCCATTCCTCTTCAACTGAACTCCCCAAGCTGGCCTCTCCCCAAGCTGCTTGCACTTTTTCATGGCATAGTGGTTGAGTTCCAAAGGTTAGCATCTCAAAGAACAAGAAATGGCAGTTGTTCAATTCTTAAAGACTGGTAACAAGAAAATGGCACCTTCCACTTGTTCCATATCCTATTGGCCAAGTAGTCACAGAACCCGGATTCAAGGGAAGACTATAGATTCCACTTCTTGGTGGGAAGAGTGTCAAAGAATTTGGGGGCCATGTTTTTGAAACCACCATATTTGCTATATTACTTAACAAAATAACATGAACATCATTCCAATATATATATACACATTCCAAATGTAGATATAGATATAGATATAGATATAGATATAGATGATATAGATATAGATAGATAAGATATAGATATAGACACATACAGACATTCCTTGGTGGTAGAATATTCTACAGCATATGCAGTAATTTATTCAGTTATTCCACTAAGCATTTAAGTAGATTCCTGTTTTTTTTATATTTGCAAACACGGATATAGTAAATATTTTTGTATATGTATATTTATGTTCTTATTTTTATGCCACAAATGGGATAGCTGAGTCAAAACTGCACATTCAAAAATTTAATATTAGCAAGTTATTTTCCAAAAAAAACACTGTAATAATTTATAGTCCTAACAGTGTAGAGTATGCTTTTACCAACAGCCTTCTCAGTACTAAATGTCACATTAAAAAAAAAAAATTACAGTCTGATGAGAAAGCAAAATTGTATCTCATTTTACTTCCTGTTTTCCAGGATATAAATGAGACAACATTTATTTTTATATGTTTGCTGGTAATATATCTTCCCTCTTTTATTCTTTTTCAGTCTTGCTGGAAGTTTGTTAATTTTTTGATCTTTTCAAAATGTAGTTTTTGGTTTCTTTGATTTTTCTCTATTTTTCTGTTTTATTATTTCTTTGATTTCTACTCATCTTTTTTTTTTAATTTCTGCTTGTTTTGGGCTTAGTTTGCTCTTCTTATTCTAGCTTCCAATAAAGAAGTTTGATACTGATTTGAGACCTTAACTTCTTTTCTAATGAACACAGTAATGTTGTAAACTTTTCCTCTAAGTATTAATTAGCTACATTCCAAACTTTTTCATATGTTGCATTTTCATTTTTATTCCATTAAGAATATTTTTAATATACCTTTAGATTTACTCTTTGACCAATGATGACCTTAAAGGGTGTTGTTTAATTTACAAGTGTTTGGGGACTTTCTTATAAACTTTCTGTTACTGATTTCTACTTTTAAATTCTGCTATGGTCTGGGAACACAGTCTCATATGTTGTTGTTGTTGCTGCTGCTGTTGTTTTTACTTGGTTAAGGTTTTATGACCAAAGATATGATCTTGGTAAATGTCTTATGTGTACTTGAAAAGAATGTGCATTCTGCTGGTTTTGGAAGGAGTGTCCTAAAATATCAATTAGATCCATTAGGGTGGTGGTATTATTCATTCTCTTTATTTTCTGATTTTCTGTACATTTCTATTAATTATAGAGAAAGGAAGATTGTAGGCTCCAACCATTATTGTGAATTTGTCTTTTTCTTCTTTCAGTACTATCCAATTTGGCTGTTTAGGGGTACATACACATTTAGAATCATTATGCCTTCTTGGTATGTTGGCCTTTTTATCATTATGTAATGTCCCTTTTAATTCCTTGTAATTTTCTTTTCTCTGAAGTCTACTCTTGTAATATTAAAACAAAAAAAACAAACAAAAAAAACCCTCTTCAGCTTTCATTTATGAGTGTGTCATTGTGTGAAAGTCCACTTCTAAAGTGGCACCGAATGACCCTGTCATGTGATATATGTCCTGTGTACTTCCCTCCATTTGTGGGTGGGTGAGACATAGTAATTTTGATTAAGGAATAGAATATGACAACAGACTTTGTCACTTATGAGATTAGATTACAAAAGACTGACTTTTATGTTTGTTGCTTTTTCTTCATTTCTACAGTCCCAAGTTCCATTCTGTGTGATTTCCCCTCTGTCTGAAGAATTGACTTTCACTGTCCTTTTAAAGCAGGTTTGCTGGCTGCTCTTAGTTATATCATCTACCTGAGAATGTCTTTACTTCTGAAAAAAAGTTTTTGCTGAATGTATAAGGCTAGGTTGACGCTAACTTTCTTTCAGCACTTTTTAAATGTCCATTTCCTTCTGGCCTCCCAGGCTTCTGATGAGAAATTCACAGCTATTAAAATCATTCTTCCTCTATAGGTAATGCATCATTTTTCTCTGGCTGCTTTCAGTAATTTTTTGTCTTTGGCTTTCATCAGTTTGATGTAAGGTGTCTGGGCATAATTTTTTTGTTTGTTTGTTTTTTGTTTATCATGCTTGAAGTTTGCTGGCCTTTTTAAATCTCTAGGTTTACGTCATTCGACAAATTTGAGAATCTTTCAGTCATTTTTCTTCAAACTGTTTTTACAACATTTCACTCTTTCCCTCTTTGGGACTCCAATGGCTTGGATGTTTGACATTTTATCATTGTTCTACAGGTCCCTGTGGCTCTTTTCATTATTTAAAAACTTTTTTTTTCTGTTCTGATTATATAATTTCTATTGATCTGTCTCCAAGTTCACTGACTCTTCCATATGTCATTTCCATCCCTATTCTGCTTTTGAGCCCATTCAAAGAGAATGGGGAGGGGGGGCTACTCTATTTTTCAGTTCTCAGATTCCAATTATTTCTTCTATATATCTTCTATTTCCTTGCTAAGCTTTCTATTTTTCTTTCCATTGCAAAAATGTTTACAGTTGCTTGCTATAACATTTCTATAATAAGATGTTTAAAGTCTTAGAGATTCCAACACCTGTGTTATCTCAGTTTTTATATCTGTTGATTATCATCAGACAGTATTAAATCTTATTTTAAATCTGTTTAAATCTTATTGGGAATGTTGGTATTCTTGTTCTAGCAGGCAACTGATCTGGTTAAATTCAGGCTATCAGTTCTATCCCATGTTCTGTGCTCAGTAGTTCCAAAGTCAATTCAGTTTTCAAAGCCTTAGCAGTTCTGTTTATATCTATCCCACCTGTGCACCAGCCAGTGGTCACTCTGTGGCATGGATTGTAGTCTGCTGGTTACTTCTCATCTCAAAGTCTTTAATGTAGTAATTAGGCTCAAATCTATGCATGCACTCATTTTCTAGACCCGTTCTCTCTCCATGGTCCCCCCATACTTACCAATTCTCTTGGACTCCTCTTTTCATACTTGTCAGCAGAAAGCTGAGATTTTAGTTACTACACCCTGTCACACACTTCTATGACTAGACTCAAGTAGCAAAAAGACAGAGAGGAGGAAAAACAATCGGGCAGGGGAGAGCCACAGTAAAGAGGAAGTTTATCCCATCTTCTTGGATTAGAGAACCAACTATACTACTTACTAGTTGTATGACATTAAGAAACATCACTTCATGTCTTTAGACTTCAGTTATCTCACCCACAGAAAGGAGTGTTTTACCAGATCTGGTATAAGATTCATCTTGAATTATTGGTAAATATGCTGACCTCAGAGACTTCACCCTAAGATTCTAAGTCAGTCATTCGGGGCTACAAAATTACATCTTAACAAATACCCAAAGTGATCTAGTGAATGTTGTTTAGCAACTACAATTTAGAAAATATAATCAAATATTCCAATTTCCTTCTATCTTGAGACTTATTAGGAAACAAATAAAAGCAAAGTTCAAATTAAAAAAAAATAGAAGCACAGAGCTTCTAACCATAAGTGTTCTTGGAACCTTGATTTACAAAATTTATGACTCTCCTGAACTCAACTTTTGGAAGTAATAGAAATTATTATATTGTTTAAAGGCTTTTACTTGAAAGACAACACTAAGCATTGTGGAGATTTCAGATATAATAGCTTGGGAATTGCAAGAAGACATTAGTTTGAACAATGGGAAACTGTTAATATTCAATTATTTTTCACCTACAAAAAGAGCAATATCCTATTATTCAATTTAGGTCATTTTCTCTTAGCTGGTCATTTCCCATAATTTAGTATGCGCAATTTCTTTTAATATTTCCGTCTTTTTTCCCTACATTACTGAGCAAGGCTATTTATAAGATGGCTTCATGGATAGGATACTATTCTGAGAGTTTTAGGTCATTACTTTTAAGAGTTGAGAAGGGTATGTTTGTACTGAGGGTAAGATTAACTTTAGTTATTTTCTTTGTGAAGTTATTTACTAGTTTTATCTAATCTACAGTCCCTTCTGATAGAGCAGAGAAAAATGGATAAATATGCAGGAATTAATTGGTCCCTCCCATATCACTCAGGTAGCTTCTTAAGGGTTTGAGCTATTTTTTTTT
Source organism: Panthera uncia (assembly GCF_023721935.1). NCBI lineage: Eukaryota > Metazoa > Chordata > Mammalia > Carnivora > Felidae > Panthera > Panthera uncia. The sequence continues at coordinate 82,746,381 of NW_026057580.1, read as the reverse complement.
TAATTTTTTATGTTTATTGATTTTTGAGAGACAGAGTGTGAGCAAGGGAGGGGCGGATAGAGAGGGAGAACAGAATCTGAAGCAGCTGTGCTGACAGATCAGAGCCTAATGCAAGGCTCGAACTCACAAACCATGAGATCATGACCCGAGCCAAAGTCGGATGCCCAACTGACTGAACCACTCATGGGCCCTATGGTTTGAGATTTAAGTTATCTTATTTGTTAGCCAGAAGTTTGGTTAACAATACACTAAAGAGAATGAACAAAGTTCCAATATTTGAAAGGAACAAAAAGATCATCCATTTTTTCATTCTATAAATATTTACTGAGGTTTTGCAAGGCACCACTAGACACTTGGGGAATTCGAATATAAATAAGATCCAGTCTTTTTTCTCTAAAGACTAACAACTTAGTAGGAAGACAGACACATGTACAAGTAATTACATTACAAGGTAGATTGTGCGACAAAGGGTTATAGTTTTAGTAGCATCTCTAATGAAATAAGTATGTATTCAAATGGCACCCAGTGGGGTTGGTGAATGTTTGTTCTCATTTCTCTTTTTAAGAAAACTCAAAAAATCTTTAAATATTTTTTTAAAGTTTATTTATTTTTTTTTTTTTGAGAGAGAGAGAGAGAGCACAAGTGGGGAGAGGCAGAGAGAGAGGAAGACACAGAATATGAACCAGGCTCCAGGCTCTGAGCTGTCAGCACAGAGCCTGAAGTGGGGCTCAAACTCATGAACCGTGAGATCATGACCTGAGCCAAAGTCAGATGCTTAACCAACTGAGCCACCCAGGCACCCCAAAGTCATGATATCTTTAAAAGAGATCAAAACAGGCTTATTTTTTATACATATGGTGAAGTAAGTATTTGCAACTCACCTCTAAAGATGGCACTGCATCAGTTTGACTCATTCAGAAACTGTAGTACATGCTTTGGAACTTACAACAAAATAAGACATCACAAACTTTCTCAGCAGAGCTTCTGGTTACCAGCAAGATAGTTTTGACAGAATATTGTTTCAACATTCAATAAATGAACAATGAAAGATTGTATATGGATACTCTGTTGCCTCTTAACCATCTTACTTTTGGGGCAGAGGGGTAGATTTTTGTGTGTGGGGGGGGAGGGGTTATTCTATTGTTTGGTTTATTTCTTTTTGCCATAGCACCTGGTTTGAGGATACAGCCATCATTTGCAGAGAGTTATATGAATGTCATGTTAAAATCTATTATAGTCACAGTGACAGCAAAGCCCAAATATATGGCTGCTTTTTTGATCCTGGGATTCACCAGAGGATCTCAGCAGGTTTTATAGGTGTTGAGTAGTAAAGCCTCAAATCAGCTCTGAAAACATGGATATTACACTGGGTTGGTGTTATGAACCATATAGGCACTAGCAGAAGCATATTTAAACAGAAAATCTTTGAGGAAGCATCAAGCTGAGACTGAACAGTACTGCCCCTCTCCTGAGTACAGGGCATGTATTAAAGTAGATGTTCTCTAACATTGTTATACCTAAAAACCACTGTGGCAATTTGTTAAAAGAAAAGTTATCAGATCAGTACTTCTAAAACCTGAGTTGTTGTTTTTTTTTTTTTTTTTTTTTAATACAGATTCTGCTTCAGCAGATCTGGAATCAGATCATACTTTTAAGTACCAAAAGCCAGCACTAACATTACCCTAAGTCAGTAAATCAGGGTGGAACCTTCCTTGTTAAAACACAGATTGTTAGGCTCCACCCACAGAAAGCCTGATTCAGAAGGTTTAGTGGTGGAACCCAAGAATTTACATTCCTAACAAGCTCCCAGGTGATTGCTGGTGAAATCTGTCTGAGGATCACAATTTGGGTAACACTGACCTGTATTGCTCCTCAGAGCTACTAGGGCCTGAGCACTTTTATTTTTAACATACCTCCCTGTTAATTATAGTGAACATAACAATTTGAGAAGCATAAAGCAATGCAGCCTAACCTGTGTATAGGATGCTGACCCCATTATGGCAGCAAATGGTACATATCCCCAAAAGCCAAGTGTCACTTCAGTCAAAGCCAGAAGGAACGATACAAGAAGTGGAACAGTGAGTGGGGATAACAGGTGGGTGTGAACACAAAGGAGCCAAGGCAAACTTGACTCAGGTTCTTGAGTCCTCACACTTCAAGACAAAAGCTGGCTCAGTAAGTAGTAGTGGGTAGAGGAAGCAGGATCTGACCAAGGCAGTGGGTGGTAATGTAGCCAGAGCAGTCTAAATACACAGTGGTTAAAGAAGGGAAGCCAAAGGTCAAAGCCCGTTCTGAGGACATATTGAGCAGAAAAATGAGTCGTGGGGTGACACGCTAGGAAATCAGGAACAAGTCAGGACATATTAAGCATAAAGTGGTTCAGAGTAAGCTGCTCAAGAGAGGCTCAATATTAACTTGTATTGGCTGGCCTGACACCTCATCTGAAAGAGTTGAGAGATTTGACATGGACATTCAAAACATCATATCTATTTATTTGGACGTTAATACCTGCCCAGCACTCATCCTGCCTTCACTTCAAAGTAGTTTCTTATAGTTTACAAAACATACTTCCATTCTCCATTTAAGGAGTCTTTTTTTTCTTCATCTATCAAGCTACCTGTCATTTTGATAATTTTTAATCCTATTTGTCCCATTTGTTTTCTCTGTTGCTATTTAAAGCACAATTGCTAAATATCTTTTTCAAAAAACAATTCTGTCCTGGACACTGAAGTTCCCAAATTGTTCTCAGATTTTTTACCTGGATAAAGTTCTAACAAAGTTATTTCTCTAACTAAGGTCTAAAGAGAACCTGCAGCTTCATGTTTCAAATGCATATTCTTGGGCATCACCTACTCAATCTGAATCTCTGGAGCTGAGCCCCTTGAACATGCATCTTTAAGGAGTTTCCCTAGAATTTTTTATGCACACAAAAGATTGAGAATTACTGCAATTATTACTCTTTCCACTCTTTCTCCCCTCTGGGTAGGCCTCAGCTGTTATAAATTTAGTCACTTGTGTTCCTCCTTCCAGGTGAATGATTCAAAATAGCTTTTTAAAGACACAAGATCCATATCATTCCTGAATATCCAAAAAGTAGCAAAACAAAACAAAACAAAACAAAAAACATTAGAAAACATTTAAATAGTTTTTTTTTTTCCATGTTAAGGTATGCAATGTAAAGATTAGTGAAGACCAGATCCCCATAATATCAAACCAAATAAATATACACTCTTGGGTGCATGCAGTGAAAAACTACCTCCAGTGTTAATTTTAGGTAACCTTATCAACACTGATATCTAAGAACATAGAAAAGAAATGAAATCAGATACTGGCTGAGTAACACTGTTCTCTACTTCATAGACCACAACATCATGTTCATTTATTTGTTTATTTATTTTTTGGTTAGGTTGGAAGGATAAACCATCACAGTAGCCTCTGGGCACATTTACAAGCATTTTAGAAGAGACATTCTACAGTTTCTGTGTAAATTCTGAGCAGTTTAAAGAGAATACTAGCTCTGCTATTTAGAACGATTTCTGGTTTGTTTCAACTTGAAAGTGATTTAATAGGAGGCCCACAGAGAAAATCTGTGTTAGTAATCAAATTATAACAAGTAAGGATTAAAAGTATTAAGAAGTTTAAGCAAACTTTTCAGCTGCCCTGTTTTTTTTTTACTAGTTGAGGGGATAGAGGGTCATTTGAAGTTGGCGGTGAGAATAAGTACAACAAAATTATAAGAATGAAAAACAAAAACTACAAAAAAATTTGGTTCATTATACATCTCCAGCAACAGTGTTTTTCAAACACTTGGGTTTGGCCAAACCCTAGTCTTTTTCCCAAGGACATTCTGTCTCAGCCTACCATTCCCTTTTGGAATTATAGAGCCAACTGTATTTTACAGGTAAATTTAATTTACATTTTAAGATTCATTTGTACTTAATTCATCAAAGTGTTTTGTCATGTGAGCCACTGGGTCTTGCAGAAGGCTTGTGATCTTTTTAATAGACTTTTATAGCCTATTTTTTTTCCTTTCTTAGAAACAGGAAGTCACTTTAGCCAAAAGCAAACAAGGTTAAACTCCAGAGTGTTCAGTTTGGGCTTGACATTTAGAAACCACAGATCCAATGGGTCTTGAGCTTGGCAAAACATTCCTTCCCTTCTTTATTAGGTGAAAAGAAAACATTTAGGGTAAAAACAAAAATGATTAAAGTGGGAATGCATTGTTTTTGTCTTTTATAAGCAAAAATAAAACCGCATATTCTATTTCTTAAAAAAATCTCTAAAATATGTATAAGCCAAATTTATTTCTGATAGTTTTTTTCTTTATACACTGCATAATACATATTACATATAGTAAACTTATATATAAACACATATGTTTATAAAATTATAAATACATAAAGCTATATGCATATATATATATATAATTATAAATACATTTATAAAGTTTCTACTAGTTAAGAATTTATTTAGCTACTGCTTTTCTAAAGTGACTAAATTGTATTATGTAGGATATAATAATGGCAAAAGATCTCAAAAGATTTTTTGAAGATCACTGCCCCAAATGTCCCAAATGATTGTTAATTAACCTTCAAGGAAAGAGAGGTCAAATTCTTATGTAGTTATAAGAAAAGATTAAGGACAAACTGATTACTGGCTTCCAGCAGGAGTATAGGCAATACTGGCCTACTTTTTTCAACTTTCCAAACCTCCAATAAAAAGACAGAGATCCTAGAATAACAAAACAAAATTTCATGACAACATTTACAGCAAAATTCAGGAAAAAGGCATTCCTACACACCCCACACTTGGACCTGCCATCAGGCCCACGTGATATCAGCAACTGTATAGGAAAACAGGGAGAGAAGACAAAAGCACTTTGAATGATGTTGAGATCCAGAAAACAAATTCCTAACAGGTATTTCCCTCAAAATGAGATGTTCCTACTAGTGTGAAAAGCTCAGTGAGCCTGTCTGAAAACTGCAGACACATGTGGGAGGGACATTCAGAGGCTATAATGCATGAGTGAGTTCAAGGGACTGCACAACAGACTGTGCAGGAGAGTCTCGACACCAAGAACTCAACAATTGACCAGCCGAAGGCCCCTTTCAAAACACATGCTCAACCCAAGGGGAATGGCTGGGAGAAGAAGCTAAACACAGCAGAGTAGAAACACCAGGACAAAATATGGAGAAGTTCCAGAATAAAATTACTGGTGAGAAGGCTAGAGGCAGGAAGCTAAGGAAAGCTTGCTTGGTCCTTCCTTTCTTTGAGTACAGGAAAACCCTTCTCATTTAAAATAAGCAAGAGGAATGCAATGAAGACACATCCTATGTAAGGTTTTTATAAGGAAAAAGAATAGTGAGCAAAATAATATTCATGTAGGGAATAAGGGCATGCCAGAAAACATCCCACAAAATGAGATTAAAAATATCTAAAATATTAGAAAAATAGCTAAAAGAATTTAAGAAAATAGTAGAAACAGTGAAAGAATGCCAAAAGAATTACAAACATTCAGAAATGAGCTGATGGGGAAAATAAGGACTTTTTGAAAAGGAAGAGGACAGAACTCAGGAAAGACTTGGAAATAAAAATATAAACCCTTTCAGAGATGATATCCAAACTAGAAGGAACACAGGAACAAATAAATGGTTTTGGAGAATGGATAATGCCTTTGGATACACAAATAATGCCTTACAGAAAACAGAATATAGCAAAGAAGAAATTTAAAAATATATATGAAAGTTTAAAAAAAGAAATGAAACAATTTAAAAGAAAGTGAGAAAAGGTAAATAAAATCCACCACCTATGCCATGGAAGTCTCCATAAAAGATACCTAAAGTAATAGAATAGACTCAATATAAAATGTGTAATCCAGGAAAATTTTCCTGAAATAAATAAAAAACGTTAAGCTGTATACATATTGAAAGAGCAAACCATAGACCTAAAATTTTTTAACCAAAAGAGAACACATATTGTTATAGTAAAACTAACTTTTAAGGGGGGAAAAAAGTCCTTTGACTTTCTAGAGTATCTAGTCAAAAGGCAAAATGACTTGTAAGGAAAGGAAACTTGATTTTCATCATGCTTCTTAACAGGAACACTTTATGACAGAAGATTGAAATATCTTAACTTAGTTGAGATACTCGAGGAAATAAAGCATAAGCCAAGGCTTTTATATGCAAAGTGACCTTCAAGTAAAAATGTTGAACTTTTTATGAACATATAAGAATTCAGGTAATATAGCCCCATGGAGTCATTCTTGGGTAATCTCCTAGAGAACAGACTTTGGACAACCAAAATGATTAGAGTCAATGACACAAGGGCCAGGGGTTCGAATTTAATACATATTTATTTGTAGAACTAAGATTAAATAATGGATACAAAGAAAACATAATACACAATGGCTATGCTATATATTCTGATGACATAGACACAGCACAATTACTGAGTGCAGGAAGAAGGAAGAGAGAATATAGAAAATATAATAAACCTGCTAATTACCTTAAAGATGTTCCTAGATAATAAATGAAGGTATCATAAAGTTAGAATATCATTAACCCTTAATTAAATAACACACCTACACAATTTTTAATGGTAGTTAATACCATAAAAACAATAACAGCTGCAACAACAACAACAACAATCAAGGGCGCCTGGGTGGCTCAGTGGGTTAAACATTGGACTCTTGATTTCAGCTCAGGTCATGATCTGATGGTTCATGAGTTCGAGTCCTCCACTGGGTTCTGCACTAATAGTGCAGAGCCTGCTTGGGATTCTTTCTCTCTCCTCCTCCCATGTGCACTCTCTCTCTCAAAATAAATAAATACACTTAAAAAATGTAAAAAAACCCCAAAAAACAGCCAGACAACATGTGCATCCTGATAAAAGTACACATCACCATCTATGAAGTAATTTTGTTATTAAAAAAAAATCAAACCTGAGTTTGAAAGTCTATAAATACCAGTAACTCACAGAAAACACAGGGGAAAGAAGAACATGTTAAATAAGCCCACAGGTATACATCCCAGACTGTGGGAAATTTTCCTGGACTAAATATAGTCTTTTCTACAAACTAATTGCAGGGATAAAGGAGTGAAGTGGGCTAATAAGTCAAAATAGACTTAAGATACATGTCACACAATTGCAATGTATAAACATTATTTCAATCCTGATTAGAACAATTTAAAAAAATAATTATAAAGCAATTGGGGAAATTTGAATACTTTTTTGGATATAGGATGATATTAAGGAAATAATGGGGGATTTTAAGCAGACACTAATTCCGTTTCTTAGAAGAATAAGCTGACTATATAAATCTTACATTAAAAAAATTTTATCTTTCTTTTTTTAATTTTTTTTAACGTTTATTTATTTTTGAGACAGAGAGAGAGACAGAGTATGAATGGGGGAGGGGCAGAAAGAGAGGGAGACACAGAATCGAAAGTAGGCTCCAGGCTCTGAGCCATACAGCCCAGAGGCTGACGCGGGGCTCGAACTCACAGACCGCGAGATCGTGACCTGAGCTGAAGTCGGATGCTTAACCGACTGAGCCACCCAGGCGCCCCCAAAAAATTTATCTTTTAGGCACCTAAGTGGCTCAGTCAGTTGAGCATCCAACTCTTGGTTTTGGCTCAGGTCAGGATCTCAGAGTTTGTAGGTTTGAGCCCCACATTGGGCTCCATGCTGACAGCACAGAGCCTCTCTTTCTCTCCCTCTCTCTCCACTCCTTTCTCTGTCTGTCTGTCTGTCTCTCTCTCAAAATAAATAAACTTTAAAAAATATCTAATCTTTAGTACTATGTAGTCACATTATTTAACTTATGAATATGGTAGCATGAAATTATAGTATAGAATCATGGTAACATTATATTACATTGATCAAAAAGAAATTTAGAAGCTCTATGGATGAAAATAAACAATTGAAATGCTAGAAAGTGTATCAAATGAGTTCTAGTCTAATAAATGATTGTTTGGTCCAAAACCTGTCATTTTGGGAATGTTCAGTCATGAAACTTTGAGTTCACTAATTAATCTATTCCATAAACATAACTAATCTTCTATTAAACTATTTTTATGTTTAAAGTAAGCTCTCTTTAGCTTACATTTGAACCCATTTCCTTTATTTGGCCTTCTTAGAAATGGCCATTTCAAGACAGACTTGCTCTTTTTTATCATTGACCACCTGGTGGTTTTGAGATATAGCTTCAGGGAACAGATATAACGATTAAATGAGATAGTATTTAAAATGCTGGCAAGTGAAAAGTATGTACTAGTTATTATTTTCACATAAGAATTTTCATTGATAGCTGTATCATGCAGGACCCTTACTCATATGAAAAGTAATCCACTATAGCTAGCTTTAGAAGAAGGGTATTATTGAAAATAATAAAAGAGGTAGTTTATAGAATTTCTGAAAGAACAAAAATTGAGTTTAAATACTACAGAGCATCAAAGAGAAATGCTCAAAACTCTATCCTTGTGTACTCATGACTGGAGACCAAATTTCATCTTGCTATATAACAACTAAGACATGGGGACAGGTTGCCAGAAACTCCAGAAACTTGGATTCCAGTTTGCCTTAAATGAATCAAGTGCCTCCACTATCCGGATTGCCAACTGATCTAATCTCTTCAGCATAACCACCACCAATGTATAAACTTCTGCCTCCAGTTTTCAATTCCTGTATCTGCTTGGTAGAACCTAGGTCA
>NW_026057580.1:82713626-82737661 GCF_023721935.1 Panthera uncia | reverse complement strand
TGCCTCCAGTTTTCAATTCCTGTATCTGCTTGGTAGAACCTAGGTCACAAGAACGCTTGCTGCAAAGGGATCTGAGAAATACTTAGCTTTAGCCTAGACTCTACCGCACAAAAGTTATGCTAGATGGGAGTTATGCTGACTAGGTGAACCAAAATAAGTGTCTTCCATCACGTTCTAAAATACTTAAATTCAATCTATGTTTTCCCTCTTTAATAAAAGTCCTGCTTACTCCTCAAAGGGACATTTTTTTTTCCTGAATATCTTTATCTTTCCTGGGCTTCTCCAGTATTTCCAAATCCTCTCTTAAAATGTTATTAAGCTTGTCCTTTTCTATTATGTATAGTTAATGTCAAGTAGAGCAGAAGGATGACTTTTTAAAAAGGCATACATCTGCTACCTTTATGAAAATAAATTGATTTTGCAGATACATGTTTGAATTGTTTGATTTGATCTATTTTTTGTGTAGCCATCTATAGCATATTATATAAATATAAGTATGTATTTATTTAATTCATTTGGTTTTAGATTATCTTTTAAGCTCATTAAGAAAGATAATTATCGGGGCGCCTGGGTGGCTCAGTTGGTTAGGCGGCCGACTTCGGCTCAGGTCATGATCTCGCGGTCCGTGAGTTTGAGCCCCGAGTCGGGCTCTGTGCTGACAGCTCAGAGCCTGGAGCCTGTTTCAGATTCTGTGTCTCCCTCTCTCTGACTCTCCCCCGTTCATGGTCTGTCTCTCTCTGTCTCAAAAATAAATAAACGTTAAAAAAAACTTTTTTTAAAAAGAAAGATAATTATCTTTTGAAAAGTATTTAGCATATGTTAGAAGCTACTTTTAAAAAGCGTAAAATAGCATATATATTACCAAATCATGTTTGGTAATAATAACCCCCAGGGGTGCCTGCATGGCTCAGTGGGTTAAGCATCTGACTCTTGATTTCAGCTCAGGTCACAATCTCACGGTTCATGAGTTCAAGCTCTGCATTGGGCTTTGCTCTGACAGTGCAGAGACTGCTTCTGTCTAAGATTCTCTGTCTCCCTCTCTCTGCCCCTCTCCCACTCTCTCTCAAAACAAACAAACATTAAAAAAATAATAGTAATAACCCCCAAAGGACACTTCTGCTACAAAACAGGCCAAGTTCCCAAATTCATAGTCTTTAAAATGGAAGGGTCACCATCTCTTCTCTTCTCAACACAGCGTTCATTGTTTATGGCTACTTCTGGAACTTAATGATTTATAACAAACTATATTTATTCATGTTCTCACCTCTAGATAGCATCCCTTTACTGAAGACCTTTTTCCTTTTTTTCCAATAGCCATCCATACACATGAAATCATTTAAATATAAGTAAACTCAATGAAGGGTGAAGGACTTTTGTCTTCTAGGGGAAGTGGGTTAAAAGTGCATCAGCTCATCTAAGCTTGTCTACCAGATGTGACTTGACTTAAATATTTCATAATTCTGTTTGCAATCAAAATGGAAAAGGAAACAAATGAGAAAATATAATTTGTTGAGGCCTGTGAATTGAATAGAGAAGTGTGGAGAGATGAAGGTAGGGGTAAAGGAATTACTTGAAGGCAAAGATGAATCATTAGAATATAATTCAGAAGGTAATAAAGAGCAAATGGTTTAATGAAGCCAGAGGACCACCATGATCTTGGCTGTTGAATAAGAGGGAAGAAACAGAATGGTTAGAAATCTTTGGTTCATTGACCTAAAATGGGTATATTTCAAAGTCCTTGTTTTTGATAAACTATAGGCTATCTTCAAATAGCTAAAATAACCAATCAATCTAGTACAAATATTCATGCACAGATCTTAGAGGTCAGATGTTACAAAAATAGTAATTGGTTGATGGACTGAATTTTTTTTAACTAACATAATAAAGAAATAATAATTAAAACCAAGGGAGAGGGGCTGCCTGGGTGGCTCAGTTGGTTAAGTTTCTGACTTCAGCTCAGGTCATGATCTCACCCATTCATGGGTACAAGCCCCATGTTGGGCTCTGTGCTGACAGCTCAGAGCCTGGAGCCTGCTTCAGATTCTGTGTCTCCCTCTCTCTCTGCTCCTTCCCTGCTCATGCTGTCTCTGTCTCTCAAAAATAAAATAAATGTTAAAAAAAAATTTAAACCAAGGGAGAGAAGAAAATTACAAAACTATGAAGGTAGTCTTTGCCCCTAACACCTCGCAGAGCCACCTAACAGATGATAACCAAGTTTGATAGACCAGAGAGAGATTGGCAGTTTTCACGCTTCCTTCTTGCTCAAGATTATTGGACCAATGTCAGAGACAATGACCAATCTCTTTCAAGTTGGCCCAGAGGGATCTGGCAAACAAAGTTCAAATCTCTGGAGACTATTTCCATCCTTACAATGAACTACAGGCCCTGCTTGTGTTTACCATATGGGTTTATTCTTAAGTCAATTAAAAGATAAGCAGTCTCAGAAAACATATGGTACATATTCCACAATACTTTAGAGAAACTATATGATGTATCTTCCATAGAATCTATAACTTAACAGACAATTAAAATGTGCCTTAGAGTCACACAAAACTTGCTAGTATCAGATTGTCCTTAAGCACAAATAGATATATTTATTTTGCCATTATTAACAGGAGAAAAATTGCAGACCATCCACTACAGTTGGAATTCTGCAATTTTTGTCCTTTTAAGACTAGCAAAGGGGAGCCTGGGTGGCTCAGTCGGTTGAGCGTCTGACTTCGGCTCAGGTCATGATCTCACGGCTCATGAGTTCGAGCCCCACGTTGGGCTCTGTGCTGACAGCTCAGAGCCTAGAGCCTGCTTCTGCTTCTGTGTCTCCCTCTCTCTCTGCCCCTAACCCACTCGCATTCTGTCTCTGTCTCTCTAAAAAATAAATAAACATTAAAAAAAAAGACTAGCAAAAATATATTCTTTTGCTAGCCATAATATACTAAACTATGCACACTATTTCATACATAGTGTATAAGCCATATTCTCAATAGCATGCAATGCACTTTAACTACTTTTTGTCTATTATGCCCTAAAGAAACATATGAGATAATGATTCTATCAGTTTATATTGATACATTCTGTTTATTTGAAAGTATATCAGCATGAAAATCCTTTAATAATATTTCAATCATTCTTTAAATCCTAAATCACTTAAGCATGATTTAAAATTGTAATCTTTACTTCTGAATATAATAAAACATCAGTTTATAAGGTATATCTAGGTAGTATCTGGGGTATATCTATTGGAGAAAGTGTGTTTTGGCATCCAAAGAGGGTGACAAGATCCCTTTAATTTACATTGTAGAGCAACCATGCTATTTTACAGCAGGCAATTTTTTACTTTTCTCCTTGTCTTTATTTTTAGTCCCTGTGATGTTTTGTTCCCAGATGTAGGAATGTAACTGAACAGGGGCTGCTGCTAATTATTGAGCAAATATCCACATGACGTCCAGATGTTAATCTGTGATCATTTTTTTCTATCAGTAAATACATTTCTTTTTAGTCATGTTGAGATCAGATAAAACTCTTCCTACACTTTACCTTATTCATTTGGAGCCCTTACTTTATTTAGTCTTCAATCAGTTACATATCATTTACCTACACTCTTATGTGAATTTTATATCCAAATGAATTAACTTCATTTACATTTCTTATTTTGTTAAAATAGCACAATCTGACTTAGATTTCCATAAGAGGAAAACCTCTTAAGAAAGACATTTTATTTTCAGTTTATAAAATATATTGTTGAAGCTAAGCACAAAGAAAATGTCTGTAAAGAAAAAAATAAAGATTATATTTTGCTAGATGCTAACATCACATGTTTTCTTCCAGAGAAATGGTTATTAATAATAGAAGAACAATATAAAACCCTAAGTTAATTTTGGGAATTTTGAAAGTTTCTCTGGGTTGGAAGAAGGAAAAGAAAAACAGTCAATCTCTCATAATGGGTCAATATATATCATTATATTTAAAAATTTGCATATTTTAATTGAAATTTATTTACTGAGTCTGTACTTCAGAGCAAGATAGCTGCTTAGGTAGATAAAATTACCACAATGTTTTCTAACACTAACTTTTTATGGTAAAGTAACTTCACATGGTTCTGAATCCTCTAGAAATATTAGCATTACAAACTGAACATTCAGAACTAGAAAAATTGCATTTCAGTCTATAACTCTCATATAGGAATAAAATGAGATTACAACAAAACCAAAATTGACAATTTTTAAAAGTCAATAAGCTTAAAACTGTTATTGTAACCACTATACAATTCCTTTTTTGATTTTCGGAAACACTTAAAACACTTTATTAAAGTATATTTCAGTTACTCAGTAAATACATAGTTCTTTTGTAGACAAAACTGGGTGAAAAAATCCAAGAGGTACTGTAATTTCAAACCGTATGTTTGCTCAAACTGAGGTTATAATATTACAAAGTCTTCTCACCAACTAAGGAGCCAAAGAGGCTGCTCATTGTCTGATTTGGCTCAAGGGATGGGAGCCATGGCATTGGCCTTCAGCAGAGTTGGTGGGAAACCAATTTCAACTGGGTCATATTCAAAGTTTGAATGTGATACTGATACATCTGATTGTTTTGTGTAAGACTTAATGGTATGGTAAGATTTATTTTGAGAGATATTTAAATTTAAACTAGCTTTACATTATTTAATTCTTTAACAACTTCTCTGGATTTTTCCATGCCAGGCAATTTTCAACATATTTGTACATGAAACTTTGATTAAAGGAAATGATCCATTCAGTGACCCAGAGAAAACTTTGGACATTAAAGAAAAGTCACTATCTACAGGCTTATCTATGGTGTCCCTAGCGAATTAAAACCTTTCAATAACTCATATACAGGTTAACTGAATGTAGTTTGCTAATTAACAAGCCAAACACTATGAGCAAAAAAAGTTCAATATCCATTATAGACTTTTACATCATGTAACATTAGAACACACTAAATCTCCAATTATAAATTGTCATTTCATACATCTTAATGAATGACAATTATATGAATTAATCCATTAACCTGGGACTGGAAAGAAAGCAGGCCATGTGCCTAAAAGAAACCGGATGATATATCTACAAGTTCTATTTCTCTTTTTTTCCTATTAATAAACTGGTATGTTTAATGGCAAGAAAAATCAATGGCAGCACATATCTAAGATGGCTTTTTTTTTTCATTTAGCCTAAAGGCATATGGAGAAAAGAGAAGTTATGATAAGATTTTACTAACCATGACGAGGTTTTAAACATTTTAAAGGAAAGTGAATTTTTATGAGGTCATAGATCTTTTAAAATATTTTCCCAAGTTGTCATCTTTGGTTCTGTGCTTCGTGTATCAGGAGCTCAAGTACCAATTTGCATCCCAATGTTATGGAAGTATTTGAAACATTCGATTTCCTTACAATGCCAAACAATGTCTAAATTTAGGAGGAAGCAGCATATCTGGGAGATGCTAGTAAGTAAAGCTGTGTTCACAGTCCTCACTGAAGATGGACCCCTAAAAGACACTATAAAATAGATTTCAATTGTGTTTCAGTTAACAGAATCATAATCATTTGTTATTTTTTCTAGCACTAACAATCTGGAGACAAATTAACTTTGATGGACTGAAACCAATCTTAGTAAAATTACCATTTCCCTGATTACTCAGTTTCACAGAACCATAGGCTAAAAAGTCTTTTAAAAGTGATTAGTACACTTACCTGATTCCAGGCAGGATTATACCTAGATTACCTAGTAAATGTAGCTGGTAGGGGGGAAAAATACATAAAATACATCACATCGGTTATGATCATTTCTAGTTCCAAAGATTTTATTGTGGGGAAATACTTTGTATATAACATTATAGGCTTCCTTACCCATACTAACCCCAGAGCACTAAACTTTGGACAATAAGATTGGTTCTAAGATGAATCACTTGGTATACAGTCAATTACAGACCAAGCTTTTAATGACAGCACAGTAACACTGAAACATTATTTTTATGGCAGAAAAAAAATGTAGTATTTATTTCCCCAAAGTTTCTAGTATATTTGTTAGTACACTTTTTCAAGAATAGAAAACAAAGCACTTAAAGTATAAAGATTTATCTACACAAAGTGAAATATGAGCAATGTGGCCTTGTAGGAAGAGCACTGGTCCAAAGGTTTCCAGATGACTCTGACTAATGAGCCGCAACTCTTTAGGCAAGTGACTTGGCCTCTCGCTTACTATTTTTAAACAGTAAACTTGGAATAATACTGTTCATCTGAGAAAATTAATTACATAAGTAATATGGATTGCAGGATTCATAAAAATGTCAAATCCACCTTTATATTTAATAGCAAAACATGGGCCTTAAATTAACTATCCAATTTCAACAACAGATATGGTATACTGAGAACTCACAAAGTCCTACTAATGCATCTAGAATTTTTCTCTCCAAATAAACAGATAAAAGATGGATGAACCCTAATAGAGCACCAGAAGGCAGGAAAACAAAAGGTATAAAAATCACAATGGCTGAGAGGTTAAACATTCTATTAGTAAAAAATGTTAGCTTAATATGAAGATATATAGATTTACATTAAAAAGATAAGAAAAATAACATACTTGTCACCTTTTACACTTTCATTAAAAAGTTTTATCAAATTTTTCCCTCTTCTGAAAGAGGTATTAAAAATAACATTTCCTGAGGTCAAATGAAAACTATTCAAAGGAGAGAAACTGATTCTTACTACACAGAAGTAAAGAAGTTAGGATGGCTTAAGACAAAAATGAAAGGACATTATGAAGAGGATGTTAACCAGTCATTCTACACCATGACAAGATGAAAGAATTTTAAAACATTAGCAGAAATACTTGTAAAACTTAGCAGGATAGGCCAAAATTGGGATTATTGAGAATGTTTTATTATGTGGGCAGGCATTGAAACAGACTGAGAAGAGAGGGCATGCAATAAAGATCTTTAATAATGGAAAAGATAATTCATTCTGAATGGCTGGCCTCACCTTGCTTAAAGTCTAAGTACTTGACACTTGACCTTTGAGATCACTCCCAGCCCTTGTATTTTATAGTTTATTCTCAGGAAAAGAAAAGGACACTCTTAGATTGACTGTGATTTATGATTTCTTAATTTGAACATATCACATTTTGCCAACTTAATGGCAATATTTTAGAGGAAAATGAGAATTCTGTACTCAATAATGAGTTTAATGGCAATCTACTCACTTTAGCCAGGGCCGTTTTGATACAGATTAGATATAAAATGACTGAATTTCAAAGTTAGTTTAATATACACAATGAATACTAGTGGGTTTTCATTTCTAAAGGTAAGCATACTTGCAAATGTCTGGCCAGATATAATTAAGTCTGAAAAGCTGAAACATTTTAGCCAGTATTCAGAAGAAAAAATGTAATAGTATATTTCATTATTAAATGTTACATGTCCTATAAAATGCCACAAAAGAGACATTTCATTTTTGAAAGATTATTGGTTATATTTAAAATGACCTTCTAGACCATTAGGTAAATTTGTTTCCTTGGAGCACTGAAAGGGATACAGCCCTCATCATTTAACTGCTGATCTCTTGGTTCCCACATATTCCAGAACTAGAATTTGGCCTGCTGAGTTCTGGCAAGGCTTGTGTTGGTATCAAGCAAACTCCTTTCCAAAAAAGCGTTGGATAGCACTACCATAACTCCAGTTGTACTGAAATCCAAATGTGAATTTCCTGGAACACATATGGGAACACGCAGTCAACAGATTTCTGAAACTGCATTCCAGCACTTCGCTTTGCCTCTACAAGTGCTTGCCTATCTTGGAAGAGAATCTATTAAAATCTTTTTCAATGGGTTCAGAGAGAAAATATTGAAACTAAAATGGCCACTTCGCTAGTCAGCGTCAAAGTTTTATATCCTAAATTCCGTTTGAGGCTGGATGAATACACTATGATTATTCTGTATATATGAGAGTGTACTCCCCAAATAGCAAAAGATTGGAGTGACATTGATAGAATTACAATCATCATCATTATCTTCTATGAAAATTTTTTTTAGTTCAGCCTTTTGTCTTTCATAATCAGGACAAAGTTGAGTCTTAACACCCAAATTTGCTGTTTTGTGCTTTTGCTCAATAAGAGGTTTTGGTAAAGGCTGTTTTACATTGCATTTTCTTTAACTGGTTAAAACATTGTTTTCCATATGTTTTAAACATTATTTTTACTTATTCATTTTCAACCACCTTCTACCCCTTATTTCCAAAACAATTCTCTTGTTCCCCATCTGAACAGGTTCTCCACTCTTCAGATTTCAGGTACTTAAAAAGAAATGATAAAGTTGAGGGAAAAATTCAGCTTCTTTTGGATGTGTCATACCAATAGTCTGAGAAAGACTAACTTGTGAAATGTTTAGTCTGTTCTCCATAATTAACCACTGTGTTTCTGATGGGTGCAGAGAGTTTTCTAATCTGGATTTACTCAGCCCCTCAGGTAATCCTGGGCTTTTAAATTATAACAAATTGATTCTAGCACAGGGCCTAATATATAGTAGGAAGAACAGAAGACAAGGGGAGTTAAATATGGAAATACCTTGTCTAAAATCTGAGGAACTACTTAATTTAGTAGAAATATTACCTTTTCCCAGAATATAACTTATATTAAAAGTAGGATCACATATTTTCCTAAATGGAAATTTTCATACATAATCTAAAAAATATAAATGAATTTTTAAAGACAATAGACTAGTATGTAGGGTTGGTATTGATAGGGATGAGTTTCAAAGCAAAGTTCAGAACTGATAGGCCTCTTCTGAGCAAGCTAGCCACATTTACACTAATCCAGGTCAGTGGGCACAAAGTCACCGTTTTCTCTCACCACTCCTAATCTCAAAGTTTTGTTTTGTTTTCTTTTGTTTAAAGTGTTTTACTCACAAGATGACCATCTGATAAAATGCCTCCTGGTCTGAAGTTGTAGGGAAAACTGTTCTTTTGATAGGAGGTTTGAACCATGTTTATGGCTGTGTAATGGAGAAAGAACCTGTCCCAGGTAGAGGCTATGCGGTGTGCACAGCTCAGATTCAGACAGCCCTGTGTCTAGATATGGAAGACATCAGGCAAGATGTTTATTTGAGAGGTAAAGGACCTCCTTGAACAGAGTCTATCCTAATGGATAAGAGCGAATTTCACAGACATGGCCCAATTAAAACAACTGAGTTAATCGGTGAGGTTGGTAGTTAAGTGTGATAGTGAATACAATAAGGAGTTAACTACTAGTCAAATTTATCTGACGTATGAGTTTTAGGGAACTAGAGACTGAGACTATAAACTAGAAAAGAAAACAAAACTAAAAAAGCTGTTTCTTAAAAAAAAAAGAAAACACTTCATAAAATGTTGAGGTTCAAGCCAATCCTTGAAGACATACTCATTGGAAACAAAATACTAAGACAACAGAAAGGCATACTCCCCAGTGACCTGGTAGCACTGTGGGGTACAGGATATCAGCTGTCCCCCAGCTGTGTGGGAAATGGGATACATTGCATAGCTAACAGTGCCCGCAGTGGCAGCATACTCCAAGAACAATGGTACTGGGGATGCAGGGGCTAGAGGCCATGGCTACCTGTGTGTAGGTTGAGAATGTGTTAAAGAACACACATATATTACCTAGCATAATTCCTAGCTTTCTAAGTAAGAAAGACGTTTAGTAGAGTCAGGTCTCAAAATAGCAGATGAAAGTGAAAGCCAAGGAAATATTGCTTCTTTCTAATAATCTATCTCCATATACCCTCCTCCAAGTTGCCTTGGGACAACATGGGTTATGTATTTATCATATATGTCAATTAGGATTAGAAAAGTTCAGATTACAAGAACTCAGGAAAAATCTATTTCTTCGGCATTTCCAAGCAGAGCAAACAGTTTGCTTAGACTCATAAAGATACGTTGATAAACTCACTAGCTTCATTTTGAAGCAAGGGATAAATCAGAAAATCGACTAAAATGCTATTAGCAGTAATCACTACTTTCTTCTTATTAAAATTGTTCCCAGGGGCGCCTGGGTGGCTCAGTCGGTTAAGCGTCCGACTTCAGCTCAGGTCACGGTCTCGCGGTCCGTGAGTTCGAGCCCCGCGTCTGGCTCTGGGCTGACGGCTCAGAGCCTGGAGCCTGCTTCTGATTCTGTGTCTCCCTCTCTCTCTGCCCCTCGCCTGTTCATGCTCTGTCTCTCTCTGTCTCAAAAACAAATAAACAAACGTTAAAAAATAAATAAAATAAAATAAAATAAAATTCTTCCCTTATTTCTATAAACCTGATTTTAGTCCTAAGTCTCCAGCCACCCCACGTTTTTCAACTTTTCCTGTTTCTGTTCACCTCTTAAGTGTCCATGTGCTCCAAAGCTTCATCTTTTATTCTCAGATCTTTCTCTATACATTTTCGCTGGAAGATCTCACTCCAAGCAGTTTCACTTACAACTTGTATGATGGCAATTTTCTTACATAGTTGACACAGTTAAGAAACAAATCACTAAAAGTTTTCAAATCTCAGAGAAAAGGTGAGAATCGGAGATCTGGTGAGTAGAAGTAAAAGCAAAAGAAAGTTTATGTAGGGGGAAAACAGTATGTTTATAGCATAGCATCTACAATACCATTCAGATAACTGGGCTACTCAGAAGACACTTTACTTGAAAGTGTTAACAATCTTAACCCAGGAGAAGCATTTGTAGTCTTTTCACCAATATCATCCAGCCCAGGGTGTGTTTGGAGAAACGATCCCCAAATCTCATACATTTTGTTTAGCCAGGAAAAATCCTTGAAGGATGAGGGAATCTCAGCCATTGCTCTGTTTTATTTCACTGCTTCAATTGCACATCTTTTAAAAATGTGATCCAACATTAGCAGATTCATGAAAAAACAAAACAAAACACTGGGGTCAGAATATGTGGGAAATAAAAGAGAAAGTTAGTGTTCAATATGCCAAACCCAGGCCTCAGAGGAAGGTCCTCCTTCTAATCATCTGATGGGTTAGAAGATTACGTACTTTTAAGTTAACAGGTGTTTGTCTCATAAAATCCAAATATTATACTATTTAACAACCTCCTTGGCTATACTAAGGGTTCTTAGGATAAAATAGCAGAAAAACTCTCCTGTCCCTGAGGCAATGATTTCAGCTGGCTTGACTATGTCTGTGTGCATGTGTGTAGTCGGATAGTGGTAAGGGAGATAAAGTGATGGCCTTTCTTGTTTTGTAAAACATTCACTAGATGAATGGAAAACATCAACTACACAGATCGCAGTACCTGGCCTCTCTCAGTACTCACTGTTCTGAAGATAGTTCAAACCCTTCCTAAAGCAGTAAGTATCACTGCCTCACCAGAACCTACAGTAAAGGAATCATAGACCAGTGTGCAAAACAACCTTCTGCCTACTCCATGTATTGTCTAGTAAGGATATTTGCAATAAACAGTGTAAATGTGTAAATTACACTGACATATGTCTTTTATATTTTATTTGACTGGGTCATTTTTTTTTTGACTGGGTCATTTTTTAAGTAGTATTGTACTAAATTAAAAGTTGAAATATATTCTAGACAAATCATCCTTTTCTATATTGAGCACAGGCTCTTCTCACTTAAGAGAGTTATAAAATGCCAAATTAAGTTTTATTTATGTCTCCCTCCATCATTTATTATAAATATAACTTTTTTAAGATTTTTTTTAAATAATCTCTACACTCAACATGGGGCTTGAACTCACAAGCCCAAGATCAAGAGTCGCATGTTCTACTGGCTGAGCCACCCAGGTGCCCCTGTAAATATAAATTTGATATGCACTGCACACTCGATATGTTCAAGATATTGAGCTAATAAATCAATGATGGGAGGGGCACAGAGAGGAATAAGATGTGGCTTCTGCATGAAACAGCTCACAATCTATTCCAGATACAGACAGAAGATCACTAACCCTAAAACCAGGCATTCCATGATAACAGAAGCCACAGCATATGGTGAGGGAACAGACAATTGAGCTGATCTTAGAGTGCAAGAATAAGTTTCTCTCATGGAAGGAAAGATATCGTAGGCAGAAGGGTAGGCATAGACAAAGTCATGCAGGTGTGAAGAAAACGTATCAAATTAAAATGCTTCTGGTTTTCCTTCGCAGGACAAGCTGGGGGGATCAGTAGAGTGGCATTTTCAGGATTATTTGTTCTCCATGTACTCTTGGGGATTCTTAGGTCCTTATAGAAATTGTCTGACATGCAATAAACCCACAAAAGAAGAAATATAAATGATGACTAAATATATTTTAAATTCAACTTAATTGGATGATAAACACAAAATATTTATTTTTCACTTACCAAATTAAAAAAATAAATAATAATAATACTCTAATTTGGGGGCACCTGAATGGGTCAGTCAGTTGAACGTCTGACTCTTGGCTTCAGCTCAGGTCATGATCTCACTCACAGTTTGTGGAATCAAGCCCAGCAGCAGGGCAAGCTCATGCTTGCACTCTCTCTCTCTCTCTCTCTCTCAAAATGAATAAACTTAAAAAAAATAATAATAATACTTTGATTTGAAAAGGATGTGCAGAAAGGACATTTTTATATATTTCTTGAGATATATGCTAAGGAAATCATATTAACCTGCAAGAAATTATATTAACAACGAGAGTCATCAGGATATTATTTAGTAGTAAAGAAAAGTTTAGGGAAAAATTAAATGTCCAATAATGAGAAACAGGTTAAATAAATTAGGACACAAAAAATAAAATATTGCGTAGTCATTAAATTTATTGAAGAATAGTTAACGAGAAGAATTTACTTGCATGCTTTATGTTAACTAAAAAAAATTATGTCTATGCATATAGAGACAGAAATCTATGAGAATGCATACAAAAATAGTGCCATGCTATATCAGTGGTAGAAGATATAATAATGGTTTTTGTTTTCTTTTTCTGTCCATCTGCATTTTCAAAAATTTCTAAGATGAATATGCAGTGATTTAATATAAAGGAAAATTATTTACCCAACTTTACAAAAAAAACAGAAGCATAGTTGTTGGCTCTCTGAATGGAGAAGGAGCAAATTACCTTATGGTAGTGAGCATAATTTTCCTTCTGCCACTGAAATGAAACATTGGAAGAAGAGGGTTTTAGACTCTATTTTCATGAATAATAATCATTTCTTATAGTGTGAAGTTATTTTCCTCCCTCATGTTCCTAATTGCTCCGCTCAGCCATACATAACATACAGAATCTGCCCTCGGTGCTCCCTCAGAATTGAATAGACAACAAAGGAGTACTCCTTTCCAGTATTGCCTTCAACTAGACCATTCTGTTAGGGATATAAGGAAACATATTAACTCCTTAAAGTTGCTAGATGTGTATACTTAATACCATGAAAAAATACAGAATTATGTGTAACCAAATTAGGAAAAAATACTCAGTTCTATGACATTATTTATAAAATAGATTCAAACTCTTTGCATTTTTCCTCAGCATTTAACAAGCCTTGTAGTTTACTGATTACACAGGAGGTGTGGTCTCTTCCAGTGGGTTTAGCACTTAATTAGGAAATAAATGTCATGACATGTATGTGTCATTATGTAGGTATGTGAGAAAGCAAGTTTAACTCTGTCATTATGTAGGTATGTGAGAAAGCAAGGCCACAAGGCCTTGATTATATTATAGAAATTATGCCTGGTTTTATAGTTTTGGTAAAACTTGATTTTCCTGAAGAATCTGAGGTTGACAAAAGATAAGCTTTTCTTTTGAGGTAAGACATTCATTTTGCTAGTTCAAAGCATTTGGTAAGTTTGTTAGGACAAAAGTGAGATATTGCTCATATGGTTATTTAAAAATTTCTATGCCCTTCCTTTCCTTAACATGATACGGAATACAATAAAAAAAAACATAGTTTTCTTTTTGACTTTCAACAGTGAAAATATAAAGATAGTTTCATGGAAAATGAGCTTATAGATTTAAAAAAATCCATCTATCATATGTACAGTCAGTTCTGCTGTAACACATACATATTCCTAAACATCCTCACTATGCAAAATTGTTGAACAAGAACACCGGGTTTATGGGGGAAACGGGCACATTAGTGGCACATTACTGAAAACTTTGTTAGTTACGTACTTTAAAAAAGATGGAAGACACTTATATAGATTCTATGACAATGACAAGCAAAATCCCAGCAAGATTTTTGTGGATATCTACAAACTGATTCTAAAGTTTACATGGAGAAACAAAAGTCTCAGTAGAGTCAACACAATATCAAAAGGGAGAAGTACAAAATTGGAGGATGGATACTACCCAATTTCCAAATTTATTATAAAGCTACGGTAACCAAGACTGTGGTGTTGGTGAAAGAATAGACAGATCAATGGGACAGAAAAGGCAAACCAGAAACAAACCTCCATATATAGAGTCAATTGATTAAAAAAAAAATTATAATAATAATAATAAATAAAGGCAACAAAATGGAGCAAAAATAGCCTCTTCAACAAATGATATTGTTACCACTGGGCAACCACATGCAAAAAATGAATCCAGACACAGAGTTTAGACCCTTCACAAAAATTAGCCCAAAATGGATCATAGGCCTAAATATAAAATACAAAACTATAGAATTCCTAGAAGGTAACATCGAATAAAATCTAGATGACCTTGGGTTTAGTGATGCCTTTTAGATTTAGATACAAAATCAAAAACACAATACATAAAAGAAATAGTTGACAAACTGAGCCTCATTAAAATTAAAAACCTCTGTTCTGTGAAAGACAGTATCAAGAGAATTAGAAGATAAGCCACAGACTAGGAGAAAATATTTGCAAAAGACACATCTGATAAAGGACTTAGCCAAAATATAAAAAGAATTTTTTAAATTCAGCAATAAGAAAACAAACAACTGGATTTAAAAATGGGCCAAAATTTTAACAGTCACCTCTCCAAAGAAGATATATAGATAACAAATAAGGATTATAAAGATGCTCCCACATGGTATTTCACAGGGAAATGAAAATTAAAATAGCAATGAGATACCATTACAAATCTATTAAAATGGCCCGAATCCGGGACACTGGCAATACCAAATGCCATCGAGGATGTGCAACAGCAGGAACTCTCATTCATTGCTAGTGGGAACACAAAATGGTACAGTCACTTTAGAAGACTAAAGAGTTTTGATTTCTTGCAAAATTAAATACATTTATCATATGATCCAGCAATCACACTCCTTGGTATCTACCCAAAGGAGTAGAAAACTTGTGCCCACACAAAAACCTGCACACAGATGTTTAGAGGAGATTTATTCATATTGCCAAAACATGGAAACAACCAAGATATCTTTCAGGAGGTGAGAGGATAGATAAATACATACATACATACATACATACATACATACATAAATTTTGTCTTGTACACCCAGACAATGGAATAATTATCTAGCTCTGAAAAGAAATAAGCTATCAAGCCATGAAAAGGCATGGAGGAAGTTGCATAATACAAATTGAAAGAACCCAATCTGGGAAGGATAAATACTGTATGATTCCAACTATATCGCATTCTGGAAAAGACAAAACTATGGATACAATAAAAAGATCAGTTTTGTTGGAGGGAGAGGAGGGAAAGATGAATAGGAAAAGTACAGAGGATTTTTAAGGCAGTAAAAATAGTAAAATATTATAATGATGGATATATGTCATTATACATTTGTCCAAACCCATTGAATGTGCAACACTAACAGCAAACCTTTAGGTAAGCTACAGACTTTTGGTGATTGTAATGTGTCAACATAGGTGCATGCTTGGTCAAAAAATG
This sequence comes from Panthera uncia, assembly GCF_023721935.1. Lineage (NCBI taxonomy): Eukaryota > Metazoa > Chordata > Mammalia > Carnivora > Felidae > Panthera > Panthera uncia. The sequence goes on along the minus strand of NW_026057580.1, from coordinate 82,721,871 downwards.
TACCATTTTGGGGGCACCTGGGTGGCTCAGACAGTTAAGCACCCAACTTTAGCTCAGGTCATGATCTCATGGTTTGTGAATTTGAGCCCCGTTTCCCGTGAGCTTGAGCCCTGCTTCTGGTGAGCTCGAGCCCAGCTCCAGGCTCTCTATTCACTCTCCCTCTCTGTCTACCCCTCGCTCACTTGTGCTCTTTCTCTTTCTCATAGAAAATCTTTGTACTGTCCTTTCAATTTTATTGTAAATAAAATTATTCTTAAAAATGAAGTAATTAAAAAAAATAGAAACTTAATAAAAATAATAGCACTTGTTAAATGGTTAAAAATACACAATAATACAATTAATATGGAAGTTTACTTTGAAAAAAACTGAAGATTTCTTGTGGATGTGGACATATGAAAGATTGCACCTTGTGAGTTACTGTGGGGGAATGGTATGAAAATTATCCTGAATTGGACTTAAAATTATAAAAATAGATGTGGATGAATGTGGCTTATAACACACAGTAAACTGAGGTAGTTGGTAGATGTTTGAAATATCCACATGTGTACATTTTGTGTATTCCTATGTAGTTTTATTTGGTACTGTGCAATTTTCTGCATTCAAATAGTGGTTTTTGTAGACAAAATTGTGCATTAGCCAATGTCAAATTTACATTATGTTCAAATTGTCCCCTAATACATCAATCATTTTACAATAAATTCACACTCTCAAAACATTTGTTTATGGTTAATAAGATTGTGTGACAGATACTAGGTTGATTAAACTACCATGTAATTCCAACCTCCTATTTTTGCTTAACTATATTATAGAGGGTAAAAAAATTAAAATGCAATTGAAGCTACAGGTGGCTATGTGACACAGTTCTTATTAATTACATACAAGCAAGAAGACAGTCTGATCAATGAGGCATAAACACTTGGGAGGTGGGCATAATGCCCCAGTTGATGATTACATCAGACAGAAGCCCTTACTAAAATCTTCCTCTCCTATGATATCCCAACAGACCAAACCATTGGAAATGTGCACAGACGATAGATAGTACAGAATGCTGATGAATGGCTTTATCATCAGAAAAAGATATATTGAAATAAATCTGGTTGCAAATTATGTGACTTGTATATGAATGCTCAAAGAAGCTTTATCCACAATAATCAAACATGGAAACAATCCAAACATCCATCAATAGGTGAGTAGATAAACAAATTATGGTTTATCCAAACAATGGAAGACCACTCAGCAATTAAAAGGAATGGAAAATGATATCTGGAACAGCACAGACAAGTCCCAGAAGCATGATTCTGAGTGAAAGGAATCAGACACGATATTTTGTTTTATATTAGTTCACTTATATGAAATTCTAGGAAACACAATCTCCTCTATAGAGATAAACTAGATCAGTGCCTACCTAGGGCTTGGGGAGAAGATGAATATGAGCTGAAAGGGGCAAAGGAGAACTTTTTTTGGTTAATGGAAATGTTCTAATTATTTGATTGTATCTTTTAAAAAAACTCATCAAACTGTACAATTAAAATGTATGCTGTTAATTGCAAGTACATTTACTTCATTAAAGTTGATTTTTAAAAATATCAAATTATAGCCAAACTAACTGATATTCTTGGAACTCTTTGGCCAATGAGTCAAGCTCTGATTCTCATGATCCTATGTTCACAGTCTCCAGTGTTGCCAAAAAGGCAAAAAGTATGGATTATGTTCATATAAAGTTATTACAGCTCACCTTATGAATGTTTCTCCCCTAATTTTAGACACTATCTCACTTCAGTTCAACATGTCAAAGCACTACAAAGAACTCATAAATATACTCAGTCTTACTTCCAACAGGTTTAAGCTGTCTTTCTTTGACATTCTCCCAAGAAATTTCTAAGTGACCCCAAACTGGAGACTTCATTTTTTTGGAAAAGAAAAATGCTTTAAAATTATATTTGAAAGGGCCTTGTCAGATATTTTTTACCTCATGCAAATCTGGTGTATAGGTTTTTGATTTATGTCTGCCTGCTAAAAAAGACAACATACAGAATTATATGATGTACTCTCCCATTGTGAGATTTAAAACTGAGAATTTTTAGGAATCTTACAAAAACAAATAACTTTCAGGAGGGTGTAGTATCCACCAAAGGCCTAGGACCAAGTAGACAACTGCAGGAAAGAACAACTTCTGTCCAAGACCCACCAATTAAGATTCAAGTGATCACAACCACAGATCATCATATTTTAATTTGCTTGTTTTTTCCCACCACCATTTTTCTTGTTTGTTGTTTATTCTTCCCTTTTTGCCAGTTTAAAGTTCTGAAATGTTAACAGAACTAACATCTAATCATGATATCTGTAATAGATTAACATGTAACTATGATATTTATGAAGTCCCTATCTTTAATGTTGATTTTTGCATCCTTAGCCACTCCTCGGTTTCATTATATGTTTTACCCATATCAATAGCAAATTGTAGACAGGTTATGAACTTATACTAAGGAGTGATTAAGGATACAAATTTATTCATGTATTATAAGAAACTGATATTGAAGCTGGATGGCACTCCTTTATTACCAATTCCTTGTAATACATGAGATAATTTCTTGGGAATTTGTACTAAGTTACACTGTAGAGAAAAAAAAAACACATCAGTAAAATAATAATAATAATAATAATAATAAATAATAAATAATATTAAAAATAATTATTAAAAATAATAATGAGGAGGAGAAGGGGAAGAAGGGGAAGGAGTAGGGGTAGGAGAAGGGGAAGAAGAAAAGAAAAAATATAAATCTAAAGCCTTCTTTCATATTAGACCTTGATATAGGGGGGCTTTGTCACCAACAAAATTTGATAAATTTTTTGAGAACTGCTTTGGTAACCAAACTCTCACAGAAACAAGACTGGGAAATAACTAAGGAAGATTGGGTATATATGTGGTGGCTATCTCACTTTTACAGACTTTACAAATAAGGTCATTATTTAGACTCAACATCAAGCTCTTTTGCTTTACATCTACTTGATAATCTCACTAATGAAAAAGGGATGGTCTGGTGCAGTACTACTGTTATTATATGGTAATAAAACATTACAATATTCTGAAAATTTCACAAAGGTATTTTGGCTAAAAGGAGATCATGGCCCTTAATGACTAATGATAAAAAATATCCAGCCAAAAGCCCATTGGCTACTGCTTTTAAATCAGGTAAGGATTTGTTGTATCAGTAAACTGATGCTTGACTTCAGGATAAAGCTCAGTTTGGCTCTTGGGTCTTCTCAAGAGAGAGTAAAAGGGGAAAAAAGAGAAGGGAGAGAGAGAACATTAAAAAATTTAACTACAGATGGAAAAGGCGTGCCTCAATTGGAATCCAAAATGTTAGGAATGCTCTCTTCCATCCCAAATCTCTTATTTTCATTCTGTGTGGAAAACTCCAAGAGCGAGGAGAATTCTACATGCTACGAGAACTGCAGAAGAACTATACAATGTTTATAAGTCATAAAACGCTTTGCCCAAGATGTTCATGAAGTTGAACAAGCAGTAGTTCAAAAAAAAGCTAATTTAGTTATAATACTGACCATTCAAGGGTGGACATCTATTGTCATATCCCAAAAGTCTCTCAGCAATCTTTAATATTACTAAGCAGACCCAGGAAGTAAACAAGAAATTTATGAAATTAAGTAATTTGGCCATTCTTTTATATCAGGTGTTGCTGGCACTAGGAATTAGGAATGAGATCTACTCTCTTGATGTAATTAGGGTTCTAGGGTCCAGGCTTAGAACAGGTCTACACACTTGATCATGATCTTTCTTTAAGTATTTGCTCTTTTTACAGACCTCAAATAAACTTTAGAGTCATAAATATTGTTGTACAGCCACCATCTAGTCAAATGATCCAATAAATGATCACCCAACAAAAGAATAAGAAAATAACTCCCCTGAAAATTCAATACATAAACCAACGCCTCAAACAGTATTCTAAATTTGGATCAGTCATGTCTCCAGATGGCAGTGGTCTATCTTCCAGCTCAAGCTGAAGAATTACCACAAAGTGAGGAACTAAGAATTGAGCCTACCTGTGTGGTCTTAGTTCCCTTCCCACAAATTATTTTATGTTCTCATAGGTACATATATTCACGTGTCCTAGTCAATCCTTCAAACATGTTTGAGAATTGTAGGAAAGGATCCCATACTTGTTCTATGAAGCTCTGAATGCCTAGGTCAAGTGGGGAAAACATGAGAAGTAATCTAGTATATTCTACTAGCTGAATAAAAAGTCTAACTGGTCCAAAATATCACACAGACTTTTACAGCCACATATTCAAATATATCATGATTGACTCAGTCCCCTTTCCCTTCTAAAATTATTAATTAAATGAAACTCAGTTTATTTCTGTGGGGTCATCAGCATCAATTTCACAAAACAGAGTATTTATTTTGAAAGGGTATCAAAATTTGGAGAATATTTTTCATAGCCTTTTGGTGAAAGTTTTTGAGACTGAACAGATGTTGTAGGCTAAGAATGTAGGTTCTATATATTAGTCACCACACTGTAAAAAGTTTGAAAAAAAAAAAAAACACAAAGAATTCAAAGGAATTTTCTTACGATACAATTTCTTCCAAAAGTTAGGCAAAAACTTTAATGTAATATTATTTTATAGAACCTAATTTATCATTTAAGATTAACAACTTAAAATACATACTTCTTCAAGGTTATAAAAAATACACTTACCTTTTACTCATAGCAATGTTTTATCAATATCTACCATGTTTCCTTACTTGGAAAATGCTACATTCCTAACAGATAGTATTTCATGTTCCACATCACCACCACCCACCACCCACCCCATCCTTTACCATTGCAGACATTTTCCTATTGTTTAATTTTTATGTAAAGCACAGAGTTATGCAAATAAAAGATGACTTTGATATGGTTCTCTCATTAAAATTATCTAGAACAGGGGCGCCTGGGTGGCTCAGTCGGTTAAGCGACCGACGTCGGCTCAGGTCATGATCTCGCAGTCTGTGAGTTTGAGCCCTGCATCGGGCTCTGTGCTGACAGCTCAGAGCCTGGAGCCTGCTTCGGATTCTGTGTCTTCCTCTCTCTCTGACCCTCCCCCGTTCATGCTCTGTCTCTCTCTGTCTCAAAAATAAATAAACGTTTAAAAAAATTATCTAGAACATTTGTCTGTGGATCTTAGGGTCTTACCTGAAAGTCTTTCTATAGGATATTTATTAACACATTTGTATCAAGCTGCTCATTCCTGCACACTCAAGAAGGATTCCACGAGGGGTCACACTGGACATTAATATGGCACTTTTGATCAGGTATCAAATTTTCCCATATCCTTTCCGTTTCTGTATAGAATGGAATAAATGTAGAAGAGGTGGGAAAAAGGTCATTTTCAAAAACAAAACAGATTGGAAAGATAATGATTATATTATAATGACTCATTTTCCTTTATTTCCAGCTTAGAAAGATCTTCCTATACTTAAAGATGTACTCAGAGATGAAAGAAATTTCTACAGCCACTAGATGTCATTATGATGTCATTCAAATATTGATGGACAACATATATCTGATAAAGTTAAAAAGAAAGTTTCATACATTTTTTTTTCTGAAGGAGAAAACATATGAAATGTTGTCATTATCTTGGAAATAATGATAAAATACTACTTTCATCAGGGAAAGGCTAAAGGTCCTACTATCTGCTGAGAAGGATTCTCCAAACCTTGGAGAAACAATAGTGGTTATTTGACATCATTCTAGTTTTGCTACTTGAGAAGATGCTGTTCATTCTACATATATGTTTTAATTCTGAAATATTCAGCTGCTACTATTGTTACTTACCCAACTTTAATTGGGAGGAAACAACAGATGTGTAAAAGCTGAGGATAAATTCAGGTGAGGAGGAAAAGGGAGAAAGATAAAGAGGTTCTTATCTCATAGTCCCTAGTTTCTCTGTGAGTTACAGAGAAGGCAAGGTATATTTTTTGGAGTGATGGAAGAAATGGCGTGTAGTTGATTGCTGAAGAGAGATGAAGTTCTGACATATCTTTTGTAGGTAATAGAAGAGTATTATGGACTATATTACATGTAAGGAGATGCCTAAAATTCATGCATTGAAGCCCTAACCTCCAGTGTGATTGTATTTGGAGATGGGGCCCTTGAAGAGGTAAATGAAAATAAATGAGGTCATATGGGTGGGGCCCTAATCTAATAGGACTAGTGTCCTTAAAAGAAGAGGGAGAAGCACCAGGGACATGTGTGCATAGGGAAAAGGGCATATAAGGACCCCATGAGAAAGTGGCCCTCAGCAAGCCAAGGAGAGAGGCCTCAGAAGAAAACAAATCAGCCTTCAGATTGTGAGAAAACAAATTTCTGTTGTTTAAGCCACCCAGTCTGGTATTTTATCACCACAGCCCCAGAAGACTAATACAAAGAGGTATATAGCTAGATAAAAATAGTAGGATTACTTGTGGAGTTAACATTAGAAAACATAATTTGTAATAATGCTATGGCAGTGACCTTCTCAATATTTATTCTCCTCTTCCTTACTAGCAAAATATGAGTTCATTGAGAGCAGCAGTGTGCTGGATAATACATATGCTGGATACATACATATATATATGCTGGATACCTATTGCTTTCCTAATATAGGCACGGCTACTTTTCTCTTTGGTACTTCCTTTCTTTTGTCCTGCCTGATTTTTGAATGTGAGGCTGAAGAAGACAAAATGCTTTTGGACTTGAAGCAATAATGAGATAATGATGGGATGTAAAGCCAAATTATAAGGATAGCAGAGCAGAAAGATAGAAGGAGCTCAGAATACTAATGACATAGCAGAACTACTGTAGCAGCCCTGGACTGTCAACCTCTGAATTTATTGCTCTTATTAAAACAATAAATACCTCATTCAATTAAGCTGCTGTACTTAAGTATCTGTTAAATGCATTCAAGTGCTATCTTAGACAGACAGAGATGCCAATTTTGCAGACAGATTTACCCAAGACTAAAGTTTTGCTAGGTGTTATAATGCAGTAAATCTAAGGAATAAATAAGTTGAATCAATCGACCAGACTGATAGAAGTTCTATCTAGATTATATGGCATAGAGAAATAGAGAAGGTGTATAAGAAAGGCCTAGTTTAATTGGGAAAATTAGAAAGAAAAAGGAGGTCTTTAAAAAGTTGGGGAATGGATGTGGAGAGAATAAGTAAATGAAATGACCAGAAAAATAAAAGTGGTGATCAGAGTGATATTGGTGGTTGCCAGAGGAGAAGTGGGTGGGGACTGGGTGAAAATGGGTGAAATAGATAAAGGGGATTAAGAGTACACTTATCTTGATGAGCACTGAGAAATGTATAGAATTATTAAATCATTATATTGTATATCTGAAACTAATATAACACTGTACATTAATTACACTTGAAAAAGATTTCATAATAGAATAGTTGCAGAAAGCAAAAATTTTCACAATCTAGCCGTTGGTACTAGTGGCTGAAATAGAAGAAGGTAAAGCTCTCTAGTAGTGAAATCAAGGATGTTGTCATCCACACAATGATGACAGGCAGGAAAAATAGCTGGATATGAATTAAAAAGGAAGATTACAAGCTTTATGCTGAAAGTTTTAATGAAATCTGTAAATGTTATCAATAGACGACAATGTAGAAGCATAGAAGTCAGTATACCTGTATCACATGAATTTTAAGAAGATGAACTTTTATAGGATAAAAGAGCAACAAGTAGCTAAGAATATATATTTTCTTCCCAATCTCTTGGTATTGGGAAGCAGCTTCCACTTATCGTCACAATTCTCTTTTAAGCAGATACTTGTTAAGTGTTTGTTAAATGAATAAAGAATCATTACCTTCTCAATCCTAACCTCTTCCAGTCCCCCACACAGAAGTCCTCTGGATAATAGGAAGTAGCTAATGATAAATTCCTATTTTCTTAAGAAAGAGAGGAGCCTGCCATTTTAGAAGGACTTAAGACTGAAAAAAATGAATCTGGGCTTCAGCCATGGTGATGTGACCCTATTTTAATGCATTTTTCACTGATTAAGCATCTTTACCTTTGAAGGACCTATTTGACTGGGTGTTCTTTCCTTCAGTAGAAATAATCATACTTCCCAGTTAGGCCTTGAAATGGAATTTCCTTCAAAGCTCCTTCCTGATGAGGACCTAGGTTTCCAGGGTGACCATTTCTCTCTCTCTCTCTCTCTCTCTCTCTCTCTCTCTCTCTCTCTCTCTCTCTCT